>NW_011908943.1:0-2143 GCF_000151845.1 Pteropus vampyrus
AAGAATTCATCTTACTTAATCTTATAATTTATCTATTTAAGTTTATTGATCATTAGAAGTAAACCTGTGAGGTACACACTATCGTTTTCCACTTACAAATGAGAAACTAGAGGCTCAAAATGTGAAATTTGCCCAACAACACACTACTACTAAGTAATAGAGCAAGAGCTTCAATAATACTGTTCATACCAGTATTATTCATAACAGCCAAAAGGTGAAACAACCCAAATGTCTATCAGGTGATAAATGGATAAACAAAATGGTATATCCATGCAATGGAATATTATTAAGCAATAAAAAGGAATGAAGTGCTGATACATACCACAACATGGATGAACAATGAAAACATTATGGTAAGTGAAAGAAGCCAGTCACAAAGTAATATCATATATTGTGTAATTCCGTTTATATTAAATGTCCAGAAAAGGCAAACCAATGGAAACAGAAAGCAGATTACTGATTGCTTAGGGCTAGGGAGAAGATGGGGGAAAGGGAAGTGATAGTTAATGGGTGTAGTTTCTTTCTGAGGTGATAAATATGTTCTTAAATTGACAGTGGTGACAACTGCATCTATGAATATACTAAAAACCACTAACTTGTACACTTTAAAAGGGTGAACTTTATGGTATGTGAATTATATCTCAATAAAGCTGTTATTTTATAAAATGACAGGATTATCAGCCTTGCCCTGACTCACTTCTTCACAAGTAGGAACTTTGTTTGCAGAAGTCTGGAGAGCCTCCCACAATGCTGAATCGTGACTCCACGCTAAACTCTCCAAAATCTGTTCTTCAATGCTGTTCAGGTGTTTCACCATGTCCCTTGAAAGTCCCTCCTCTGAGCGGATCACCACTTCAATAACCTGGAGACAAGAATATTTAGAAGGTAATGTAGTCTCAAGTAGTCAATTCTAAACTAGGCCTGCATGTAGGGCTAGCTCTGGTCTGATTAATTACATAGAACCAACGATATCTTTGAACCATAATTCCATGGCTTATTAATATGTTTTAATTTATAAAGGAGTTTTTAGATCTTCAAAATATTTTCACATACATTTTTTTTTATTTTCTTTTATACATGGAAAACTGAGGCATTATAGGTGAAAACTGGTCAACAGCCCAATAGTGGTAGAAGTCAGGCATTGGGTTCCCAGTCCAGAGCTATTTTGAATTTACTGCCCCTTCTCAGACTATTCTTCCTAATAGCTCAAAAGAACATATTTAAAAGAAATTTTGTTTATATATACTATAATTCCATTTCAATAAGAGTAAATATCTAAAACAAAGTTACAGAAAGAAAATTAATAGTGACTCTTATCTATAATTAGAATTATATGTAGTTTTAATTTTTACATTTACGTGTATTTTCTGTTTTTCTTAAAGAAGTATAAATTATGTGGTTAAAAATAAAGGCATTTAACTGCTTAAATGAAAAAAGGATGTTATAAATAAAAATAAACTGCTATTAGGTGAGGGCAAAAACAACCTTTTCCTTAAATAAAAGTATATATATTTCCTAATAGAAAAGCTGGATACACACATCAACATTAAAGTAAGTATGCAGAAGCAACTGTCCCTAAGAAACCAAAAAAATATTTAAGTCCTACTTGGTCAACAATTTAAATAAATAAGCTTTCCAATGATCTGCATTTCCTACAACTTTAGTCATATTTTAGGTATAAAAATTTAACTCTTCAAACTAACTTTCTATCATCAATAGTTTGAAAGTAGTCTGGATAACAAAATATTAACTAAGTCATGCCAATTAGTGTCACGGTAGCCTCAGTCTTAAATTTGGACACTGGGTAACATCAAATGTTATTATAGCTGTGACCTCTATGTTGTGACCTAAGAAAAAAGGTCAATAAAAATAGTTCTAGCAGAAAAATAGGATAAGTAAATAGTAAGATTCATCCACACTGAATTAGCTCAAATTTGGGGAAGAAGCACGATCTGTTATTACAGCTTCATTATCTAGATGATAACCATAATTAATTACAGACCTTTTCTTTCTCCTGGCAGGAAGACTTTTTGTTTTTTATCCTATTGAACAGGATTATGATTTTCACTCATAAATATGAAAAATTCAAAGTTAACTACTTAGTTTCTGATCATGCAAGTCAGTGATGGGAAAATGAACTGAA
>NW_011908944.1:0-2620 GCF_000151845.1 Pteropus vampyrus
ATTTCTTAACAGACCTTAAAATGTGGGCATTTAGTGATTATCTAAATCTCACTGATCTTAGTGTGTTAAGGTCCTTTCTCTAATTGGCAGGGTTACATCTGGGTTTCCTGTGCTTGTTTGACCCCTGTCAGCACACAGAAATTATCTACGATCCTGCTAGCTATATGTGTGGGATTTCTGGGTAACTTTTTCTTAGCTTTATACAGTAAGAAGGAAGTTCTAATTATGAATCCCATGAGGCAGGCATAGCTGAAGGATGTTGAATAGCATGTGATAAAGCAAATTTATCCCTGTTAGAAAACGCCTAGGAGAATCAGATGAGGAAAAAGATGAGTAATGATAAGGCATTAGGTTATGAGCGTGGCAGGAATGACCAGGGGTTTCTCACTTTGTACAACACATCTGAAGACAGAAAATGTCTCAAGGCTTCCATTTGTAAGAATAAAAGCAGTTTTAAAGTATCTGAGGACAAGAAAATTATTTTTCCTCTCTAAGGTGCATAAGACTTAAAAAATTATATCTAAGTTACTAAGGTCTTTGGTCTTGGGGGAAAGTTACAGCCATCTCAATGGTCAATCTAACTGAACTTCAAGTGAGAAAGACAAGTGAGATATTTACTATAATGTACTATATAAAAGAGACCCCCAAAATTCATTATAAAAGATTACATTCCAATGATACCACTTAGTTTCATAAAATTACTAAAAGTAAAAATAACATGGTAGTTTAATAATATATTCTGGATCTCAACCCATGTAATCCACAGTATAGAGGAAAAAGCAAGAGTTCTTAAACCATACAGACTTAAAATGGAATCTGAGCTTACTTATTTCATAGTTTTGTGGGTTTGGACAATTTGTTTAATCTCTATAAATTATTCTGACTTTACAAAAAAAAAAAAGGGAGATAATTATATCCATGTAAGTTGTTGGGAATAATAAACAATCTTATCTCATAGTGCTTGACACAGAGTACATGCTCAAAAAAGGTATCTGTTATTATTTATTCCCCGTCAATGAAGTTGACAATACTTGGCTTACCTTGGACATATTCTTTTCTGTCCTGAGTTGATTCTTACTCGCAGTATCACAGAATCTATAGTTGTCAACAGCCAAGGTTACAGGCAGCTCCTTTATTTCCAGATAACAAAATCTTAAAATTAGAGTGGAGAGGAATATAGTCCTCCTCTTAGGTTTGCTCAAGCTCTGGCACTCTCACATGAAAAAATATATATTTAAAATTATTCTGCTGAATACTCCTTTTCATCTATCACTGCTTCCAACTCAACACTAGTGTGGCCAGATTCCAAGACGAACTTTATTCTCAGAGGATCTGTTATTTGAGGCACCACTGTGCATTACAAGAGAGGAAGCATTTTAGTACTTTGATTACATGCTGCTTTCAACAGAGTCATTTTGTGTAAGCTGCAATTAAACATTTATAATTCATTTAAGAGCAGTAAGAGAGACATGGTTTTAAAACATAATTGTGATGTTGGCTTTGTAGGGTTTTTCTCTATATCTAAATATTTGTAATCATGCAGTGTTGATATATGTATAGAAACTGCCTATAAAAGAAGAAAATATTCCATAATGCTATAATGAGACACTGAAGATTTTACTATTGCCAAGTTATAAATAATACTTAAAACAATTTAATACAGTCTAAGGATTTTCTGAATTTTTCATATTTTGAATTGCGATAATAATTTTGATTTCTACGTGCAAATGGTAATGATCAGCATCTTATTTTTCTAAAGGACTACCATCATTTGACTAATGTGATCTGTATAGCAATAGCTTGAGTCGGTTTGTGGTTAATTAACTCAATCTCAATCTAAAAATCTGCCCATATAATGTAAAATATAATAATTTTAGCAAGTTTTGCTAAATCTGTCTGCCAACTAAATTACCACACTTATTGTGTCCCTTGCTTCCACACCTGGTTTTTACAGAAGATATTTTTAAATGTTTTCAACATAGGAGGGAAAGCCAACATAGTAAGACAAAGACATTACAACGATAGTCAAAAGACATGGGTTCTACTTCCTATTTGCTATAAGTCTGAATATTTGTGTCTCCCCCTAAATTCAAACGTTGAAATCCCAATAGTATTAAGAGGTACAACTTTTAGGAGAATATTAAGCCATGAGAGCAGAGTCCTCATGAATGGAGTTACTGCTTTTATAAAAGAGGCCCTAGAGAACTCCCTCTTGTCTTCCATCAACCGAGGATATAACAAGAAGTCTTTGACCCAGAAGATGACTCTCGCCCAACCATGCTCATACCCTGATCTCAGATTTCCAGCCTCCAAGACTATGAGAAATAAATTCGTATTTACAAGCCACCCAGTCTCTGGTATTTCGTTATAATAGTCCAAATGCACTAAGACACTACTTTTGAATTTACCAGTATTTGACTTTAAACTAGTCAATTCACATTTCTTTTTTTATTATTTAAATTTTTTATTTTTATTTTTCATTACAGTTGACAGTCAATATGATATTAGTTTCAAGTATACAGAATTGTGATTCCCTCGATAAGTCTAGTAAACCCCTGGCATCATACATAGTTAGTACAATATTATTGACTATATTCTCTATGCAGTACTTTACATTCCT
>NW_011908945.1:0-1393 GCF_000151845.1 Pteropus vampyrus
ACACACACACACACACACATATATATATAAAATTAAAAAGTGAACTTGTGCATTATTTGTATTTTTTTTTAAAGGAAGGAAGGGAGAAAAAAGCACTGCTGGGAAGATATGCTCCCCCAGAGGAACTAGCATTCATTAAGAGGGAGGGAGGGAGGTCTCAGAGCCGATTCCCACAAGTTGCAGAGGAGGAAATGAGATGCAGACTCGCATTTGCATAATTGCTGAGGTTTGCTGCTCATTTGCCACTTTGCAGGGGCCTTCCGTGGAGGGCAGCCCCTTCCTGGCCAGGATGCCCTCCGTGCCCACGCTCCATGGGGTCCCCCTTAGAATGGTGCTTTAATGATCACTTGAGTCGCATTTAGCTTCCAATTAAGAGCAGGGCGGAAAACACTGGCCAAGTGGGGTGAATGTTCTGGGGACTTTGCCCACTTAGAAGAAACCTGGAGAATTAGCAGGCGCACAAAACTGCCTCTTGGCTGGAGCACAGGCCTCGAAGGCTTCCAGACACCCCACTGGCTGGAGAGGAAGCTGGCCGCACAGCTGACCTCTCTCTAAAATTATACCAAGGACTCCGCCTGAACTTGGGGTCCATGTCCACTATATCTCTCCCTGGATCTGTGCCTCTTGCTTTCTGCCAGTATCTCATGCTATGGACCAGATGTTTGCATCGTCCCCCCCCCCGCCGCCACCCCCCGCCAAAGTTCATATGTGGAAGGCTGTAATCTCAAGGTGATGGTATTTGGAGGTGGAGCCTTTGGGAGGTCGTTGGGTTTGGATGAGGTCACGGGGTGGAACACCCGTGGTGGAATCGGTGCCCCTATATGAGGACGAAGAGACCTGAGTGCACATGTTCTCCCCGCCCCGCCACCGTGTGAGAAACTAGGAAGAGAGCCCTCACCAGCCCCTGGCCATGCTGGCGCTCCGATCTCAGACTTGCAGCTCCAAAACTGAGAAGTCCACGTCTGCTGTTTCCGCCACCAGTCTGTGGTACTCCGAACTGACACTCTGCCCCTTGTCCTCCATACAGGCTCATAACAAGCCCTCATAAAAGCGCACCGTGAAAATGGAGTTCAGCAATGAAAATCAGCTTCCCCAGGTCAGAGTCAGGTTTTAGGCCCAGGTCTTCCTGGCTCTGGAGCCCGTGAGAGGACGTCCTGCTCTTAAAAGAGCCCGTGGGAGACTCTTCCTCGCCCTTGGGCATCTTATTCACCCTCCATCCTAGGCCAGCCCTCGGGCTTCTGCCTGGGTTATTCCTCACTCTGGGGAAAGCAAGGACACACAGTTATGGAAAGCCAACTCTGTTCTCCTATTGACTCACCTTTGGCTGGACCACAAGGGTTCCGGTCATTGTGATTATTAATACAGTATCCTTGGGGGTGAGGTTTTGGAATGA
>NW_011908946.1:0-2430 GCF_000151845.1 Pteropus vampyrus
AGAATGTAAAAAAATTGGAGCCCTTGTGCACTGTTGATGGAAATACAAAATGTTTTGTACCCAGTCACTATGGGTAACAGTATGGAGGTTTCTCAAAAAAACTAAAAATATAATTACCATAGATCTAGCAATCTCATTTCTGGGTATTTATCCAAAAGAATTAAAAACAGGATCTGTCTTTTTTTAAATGCATCTTTAAAAGTTACTTATTCTATACTTAAACGTAATAAACCAAAGAAGGAAACCAAATATCTAGTTTAATGGTTGTCAAACTTTTTCTGAAAAGGGCCAGGTAGGAAATATTTTAGGGTTTGCGCACCACAAAATCTGTCACAATTATTCAACTCTGCCACAGATAAATGTCGATGAATATGCGTGGCTATGCTCCAATAAAACTTTATTGATGGATACTGACATTTCAATCTTATGTAATGTTCATGTGTCATGAAATAGTCTTCTTTTGATTCTTTGTAACCATATTAGAATATAAAAACTGAAAAAATGGCATCTTGAAGAGATAGTTGCACTTCCATGTTCATTGCAGCATTATTCACAATAGCCAAGAGGTGGAAACAACATAAATTTCCATCAAAAATGAATGGATAAGCAAAAGGCAATAGCAACATACAATGAAACAGTGTTCGGCCTTTAAAAAGCAGGAAATTCTGTCATTTGCTAAAAGACAAATGAAACTTATAGACATTATGCTAAGTGAAAAAAGCCAGTCACAGGACAAGTGCAGCATGATTCTACTTATATGAGGTGTCTGAAGTAGTCAAACTCATAGAAGCGATAAATAGAATGGTGGTTGCCAGGGGCTGGGAGAGAGGGAAATGGAGAGTTGCTGCTTAATGGGTATAGAGTTTCAGTCATGAAAAAATGAAATAGTTCTAGAGATGTGCTGTACAACAATATGTATATAGTTAACAATACTATATTGTACACTTAAAAACATATTGAGGGTAAATGTTATGTGACCTGTTTTACCACAATTTTTAAAAAGAAACTAGAAAAAGAATATCAATATAAACACAAAGAAATAATAAAGATAAGAGAAGAAATAAATAAAAAAGCAAAAAACCCCAGAAAAATTGCAAGCCATATTTTTTGAAAAGATTAATATAGATACATTTCTAGCAAGTAAAAGCTAACAAGCATAGAAGAAAATACACATACGTACATACATGTGTGCACACAAATACATACACAAAAAGAAAAAGGAGAAATAAAAACAGATGTAACAGATTCTTATGAAGCAATGATACTTTTGAGACCCATATAAGACTAATATGTTTCTAAAAAGGGATAAAATGTCAAAACTGGCACATAAAAACTTAGAAAAATTTAATGGATCAATAATCACTTTTAAAAATAAAAAGGTAATCAAAAATCCTCACCCACATAAAAAGCCATAGCATAGATAGATTTTAAGATGAATTCTACTAAATTCTCAAGAAATAAATATTCCAAATTTAAACAAGACTTTTTTAAGAATAGAAAAAGTAAAAAAAAAAAACCTATTCATTTTTATGAAGCTTATGTATACTTGATATCATAACCAGATGACAAGGTAAGAAAATAGATTTCAATTTTAAAAATAGATGCAATCTCCACATAAATATCTGCATGAATATGTTTTTAGAAACTTTATTCATAATAGCTAAAACTTGGAAGCAACCAACATGTCCTTCAGTAGGTGAGTGGTAAGCAAACTGTGCCAATTCATACAAAGGAATGGTAGTCAGTGATAGAAAGGAATAAGTTATTAATTCATGCAACAACATCAATGAATCTTACAAGAATATTACGACATGAAAGGCAGATCGATGGATACCAGAGATTTGTGAAGGGGAAGGATTGAGTAGGTGAAGCTCAGGGACTTTTTAGGGCAGTAAAATGCTTCTGTATGGTGCTGTAGTAGTAGATTCATGCCACTATGTATTTATCAAAACAATGAAAGTAAACTAAATGATATTTACCAATTTATAAATATATTCATTTAAGACACAAATAATATGTACATTTTTAGGGCTTAAAAGCATTTACTTTAGGCCAGGCACTAATTTTATACTATACACATATTACTATGTTTATCCATCAAAAAATCATGCTCACATTAAGAAACTGAAGCACAGAGAAAATAAACAGCTTGCCCAAGGTCACACTGGCAGGGGGAGGAGTCGAACCCAGGTTCTTACTGTCTGCATTCTTAAACAGTGTGTTAGACTGCCTCTTGTGTAACAGATGGTTTAGAGGGCATATATCAAATATACCATGTGTGTGGCCATTATGAGAGGGAAGAAATAGTGGAGACAGAGAAAGAGAATGAAGGGAGAAAGTACTAAAATATAACAAAACGAAAAGGGCACCTACAAAGACTGATGATGAGAGTGAACCAGACTGAGGATGATTAACTTAAATCTGTGCATC
>NW_011908947.1:0-2453 GCF_000151845.1 Pteropus vampyrus
GAAATGTATTTCTCACTGTTCTGGGGGCTGGGAAGTCCAAGATAAGAATGACAGCACAGTTGAGTGAAGGCCCTCTTTTGAGATGCAAACTTGTATCTTTGCATGCTGGACAGGGCTAGGGAGCTCTGCGGGGAACTTTTTTTATGAGAGCACTAATCTCATTTATAAGGGTTCCACCCTCATGACCTAACCACATCCCAAAGTCCCTATCTACTAAAAACATCACCATTAGGTGTTAGGATTTCAATATGAATTCTGGGGAGACACAAACATTCAGACTAAAGCCCTAATCCAAACTAAGAAGTTAGTCCTATCTTCAGAAGTTATGCTATCTGTTGCTATGATAAAGAATTTGATAATTTAAGTAATGTCACAAGTAATAAAAACTTGTTTAAAGTATTATACTTATTCTTAAGGAAAAATACAAGCAGCTCTTTATACAGAATTTAAAATATTTTCTGTAGTAACTTAAGGTCAATTGAGTAGAAACACTGATATTTGAGATTAACATTTTCCAAAAGAAATATAAGAGTATGATAAGAACAAAAGTGCGGTGACGTTGCAAGGACCAAAAGTTCTGACGTCCATACTTCTGGATAAGAATACGAGCGTTTTGTTCTTTTTTTTTTTTTTAAGTAAGCCTATGACTTCAAACAAGAGTTTTTTCTAATTATGTACTTTCTTAAGTTTTGTCATTTAATCCTTGGAGCAATGCAAGATAATTATTATTTTGAATGAAGATGAGACATATAATTTTTTGACTGCCATAAAGTTAGTAAGTACTAGTGTGTGCCTTGATTCCAGATCAGATTCTTTTAGTTTCATAGCTATGGTCTCTCCTTTAATTCATCATAGCCCTTGGTAAAAGGGTATCTGACTGAGAGAACAATTTATTCAATAATAATATGAAAGGTTCACTCTGAGCCAGGTGCTGTATTACATAATGGGAATATAATAAAAGAAAAAAATAAAAAGATAGGCATATTCTTGCCCTTATAGGCTTGAGTATTAGTAAACTCTCCTGATCTTGTTTTGAAGTTGCCCCCCATAGTCCTATAACTCAGATATTGACTTCTCCCATGGTCAAAATTCACTATATTCTTCAGAACTTCTGGAGTCAGCAAAATTTTCATAGTAAATTTTCCCCTGAAACAATTCCTTAGCTCTATAGTTGATGCCCTGCTGGCTTCTATACACTCTGAATTTCACATCTGTTAAGCATAAGATGCTTAATTTCATAGTTTATCGATGTTCTGAAAGGCTGGCTTACATTTCCTTCAAACTATAAAAAAATGGCTTAATAAGTCTAAATTGCAATCTGCTAATTATATACTTATTGATATTTATGTAATATAAAATGAATGTACTTCTATATTTGTTAGTTAACATAAAATAAGACATAAATCAGCAATTCACATATTTATGAAATATTATATACTATACAATGAATTCTATTTCTTCTGGAGTACACGTTATAATGCTTCAGTCAATTCTCTAATTTTTTTGATTTTGTATTTTCACTTGTAAAATGAACTCAGCATGCCTGTCTAAAATTTCTCTTACTACCTGTATCTAGATCATATCCCCTGACCCCTGGCCCTTTTCAAAAACAAGAAAAGTTTCTAAGTCCTTTCCTGTCTACGTCTGTCACACTAATGTCTTCTTTATTACACTTGGTATACGACACTTTGCTGAGTCAAGTTGTGATGGAATTAAGAAAAGGTATCTTTGAGTCACTACTTGGGTAGTAGGCATTGCTTCATTATGAAACATATCATTTACCTTTCCTAATAAAATAAGAATGACTGAAATTCAGGAGTTAAGAGTATGACCTCTATAGACAGCCCTTGTTGAATTTCAAGCTGTCATTAATTAGCTATGTAATACTGAGAATTTTACTTAATTCTTAATAACTTTAGTTGTCTCATTTGTAAAATAGGAGTACCTATGACACATTATTTTTACAAGAATGAAATTAAACAGCATGTTTAATATGTTTAACATAGTGACTAGAACTCAATAAAAGTTAATCGTTTCCCAATGCTACTATTATACAGATTTCATATCAAATTCATGTTCAAAATGTATCGATTTCAAAATGTCAAATTTTCAAACTATTTGCAAAATAAAGATAAAAATATTTTAAAACATTGACTATGGGCATATATCCTTGAAATCAAAGTTGTCATCTTCTTCAACTCAGTGAAATGATGAAGGAACATTATGGAACTTGGCAGTAAAATACTTGTCATGTTTTATTACAAGCACATGTACTTTAAAAGTCCCATTTTAAATTCCAGATTACAAAGAGGATATTATGAGACTCTGAAAGTGCTGATTCTGAAATAAATATCAAGTCTCACCTTTTATTTTTTAGAGTATTAGAAAGTAAACTATTTAAAAAGAAAAATGATTCTGCCCTAAACTCTCTTCTTTTAGTTCCTTGTAGTTTC
>NW_011908948.1:0-1779 GCF_000151845.1 Pteropus vampyrus
GCCTACTACAATTTGCTTATACATCCATCCATTGATGGACATTTGCATTGTTCCCATCTTTTGGCTTCTGTGAATAGTGCTGCTAGCACATGCATGTATATGTATTATTTGAGCACCTATTTTCAATTCTATCAGATACATTCCCAGGAGAGGAATTGCTGGGCCATTTGACAATTCTGTTTTAAGTTTTTGAGAAACTGCCAAACTGTTTTCCACAGTGACCGAACCATTTTACATTCCCACCAGCAATACACATGGGTTCCAGTTTGTCCACATCCTAATCAAGAGATGTTATTTTCTGTTTTTTTTTTAATCATTATTATTTATTATTATAGTTATCCTAGTGGTTGTGAAGTAGTATCTATCTCATTGTGGTTATAATTTGCATTTCCCTCATAACTGATGATGGTGAGCATCTTCCCACGTGCCTGTTAGCCATTTGTATATCTTCTTTGGAGAAATGTCTATTTAAGTCCTTTAATCATTTTTGAGTTGGGTTGTTTGTCTTTTTGTTGTTGAATTGTAGGAGTTCTTTTTATATTGAATATATATTCTAGACACATTCTGGCTACTAGACTCATGTCAGATATATGATTTGAAAATATTTTCTCCCATTCTGTAGGTCATCATTTTACTTTCTTGGTAATGTCATTTAATGAATAATTTTTTAAAAATTTATCGAAGTGTAATTTGTCTATTTTTATTGTTTGTGCTTTTGGTGCCAAATCCAATGCCATGAAAATTTACCCCTATGCTTTAGCTTTAAATTTTTCTTAGCTTTAAATTTTGGTCAGAGGTCTGTTTTGAGTTAATTTTTGTATATGGTGTGAGGTAGGTGTCCAACGTCATTATTTGCATGTTGGATATCCAGTTCTCCCACCACCATTAGTTGAAGAGACTATTCTTTTCCCATGGCACCTTGTCAGGAATTAGCCAATTCCGTTTCACTGGTCTATGTGTTTATTCTTATTCCAGTACCACTGTTTTGATTACTATAGCTTTGTAGTAAGTTTCAAAATTGGGAAACACGAGTCCTTCAACTTCATTCTTCTTTTTCAAAACTGTTTTAGCTATTTAGGTCCCTTGCAATCCCATATGAATGTGAGGATTGGCTTTGCCATTTCTAGAAGAGGAAAAGAAGTTATTGGAGTTTTGATAGGGATAGCTTTGAATCTGTAGACTGCTCTGGGAAGTATTACTATCTTAACTATATTGTCTCCCTGTCTATGAACATGGTATGTGAAGCCATCTATTTTCTCACATATTTATTTTTATTTTTATGAAGGTACGAATTATCTATTTATATCCTTTGCTGTGCTTTCTAATAATTTATTTGTGTTTTCATACTGCTTTATATAAATGTTTTTAATACAGAAATGGACAAATAGTGTAAATATTTTTCCCAGTTTAATGTTAGTTGCATGACCCTGGTTATGATAGTTTTTTTATATACACAAGTGTTTTTTTAATATTTTTAAATGTGTATTAGTCTCTTCTTTAATGAGTTCTGGGTTTTGTATCCTGCTAGAAAAGTTTCTCCAATCTAACATGGTAAATAAATTCACTAAGGTTTTATTTTGGTAATTTTATTTATTTATTTTATTTTTATATTGACATCATTGCTAATTTTGAAAGGATGTACCACAGTTAGTTTAGCCATATACATATTGTAGGACATTTGGGTTGTTTCCAGTTTGGGACTATTACCAAAAAAAAAAAGGAAGGAAAGGAGAGAGAGACAGAGAGAGAGACAGAGAGAGCAAGAAAGAAAGAAAGAAG
>NW_011908949.1:0-1404 GCF_000151845.1 Pteropus vampyrus
TATTTTAAAAAGTCTATTGTGTAATATGGAAATCTTTGCAGGTAAAATAATATGATATCTGAGTTTGCTTAAAAATAATTTAAAAGGAGGAAGAGAGTTAGGTAGGGTCTAGATGAAATGCCATTTTCCATGAGTTGATAATTATTGAAACTAGGTGATGGGTATGTGGGACTTAATTAAGCTATTCTATTTGTGTATATATTTGAAATAATTAGATAAAAAACAAAAATTTAACCATGCACCATTAAAAAGATAAAAAACATACAATCATTGATAGCTGCTGAAAGGCATTTAATAAAGTTCATAATCCATCATAATTTTTGAAAATTTTGATATAATAGTAGATGGATCTTTCATTAACATTATTAGAAATATGCATTTATGTATTTACATATATAGTCAACCTAAAAGCAAATCTTACTCTTAATGAATAAACACTTAAATACATTAAAGAAATAAGACATGGGTGTCCTTTATCACCACTATTATTTAGTATTGTTCTGGAAGTATTATCTAGTATAATTAGGTTAGAAAAAATAATATAAAAATTGGAAAAAAATAAAATTATTGTAATTTGCAGATATACTTTTTTACCTAAAAAAAATGAAACGCTCTACAATAAAACTATTACAAATCATTTAAAAATTTACTGAAGTAGCTGGGCAGGAAGTTAGTACCAAGAAATTAAGTCATGAAGTACACAAACTATAACCACTTAGAAGATCCTGAGGTAAAAGGACCCCATTTTACAATAGCATTTAAAATAGAAAAAAATACTTAGGAATAAAAATGTGCAAGATCAAAACGAAGGAGAAAAAAGTTAAATGCTACTGCAGGACACAAAAAAGATTTAAATAGAAAGATATACAGTAGCCCTCCCTCATTTATCCATGGCGGATACATTCGAAAACCCCCAGTGGATGTCTGAAACAGCAGATAGTACCAAACCCTATATGTACCATGTTTTTTTCTATACAGACATATGACAGCTTAATTTATAAATTAGGCAAACTAAGAGATTAACAATAATAAATAGTAATAAAATAGAACAATTATAATAATATACTGTAATAAGTCATGTGACAGTGGTCTCAAAATACCTTATTGTACTGTACTCACCCTTCTTGTGATGATGAGATATGATAAAATTCCTTATTAAGTCAAGAACTTTTTACTTAAAGGAAGCACTTTATGGCTTCTCTTTGGCATATCTGAATTGCCAGCTCACTACTCTTGTGCTTTGGGGCCATTATTAAGTAAAATAAGGGTTTCTTGAACATAAGCACTGTGATACTGTGATAATCAATCTGATAACTGAGATGGCTATTAAATGACTAACAGGCAGGTAGTGTATACAGCAAGGAGATGCTGGACAAAGAGATGATTCACAGCCCTGGGTGGAAC
>NW_011908950.1:0-1623 GCF_000151845.1 Pteropus vampyrus
TACTATTTATTAAATTCTAATTTGCATATCGATAGTAGCTTTTTAGCAATGTATGTAAATATATATATATATTGCTACACAAATATATCTATCAGTGTAAAACCTGTTCAAATGCAGAAGCATTCCAATGAACATTTAATAGTATTGTACTCTTTTACTCTATACTTCAAATGAGTTATACTGTGCAAATAAAATTTAAGATACACATATATTTATATTTGTTTTTAAATGACCTTTAGTTATATTCAGCTATATGTATCTCTTAAACAAGATCCTTAAAAAAGAAATGTTCTTTTAAAAACAATGTTCCAAGCTACCTTCTTCTTTTTAGGGAAGTTAATGAAATGAGCATCTGTGGGTATGTTTATAACTTAAGTTATTTGATTATTTTTCTTCTTTTGCTGAGTGTAAGTCTAACAGCAGTTTTTATAAAATTATTTTAGGCAAATTTTCAATTTAAAAAATCTGAGCACCGTGATTAAATAAACAGATACTTTTAAGGTATATTTAAAGAATGCATATGCTATAATGCCAGTTCTCAAGTAGTTTGCAAACCTTTTGGAGAAAAAAACAAATCTAACAACATTGCAATAATTAAAGAGCACTGTAAGATCATATCATCAATGACTAGAAAACAGAGATGTTAGGGAAACCCCAGACCTGGAAATATAACAACCTGAGGCTGACTTGAATCTCTCACAAATTACATGGCTGTTCACAACCACACTGGTCCTTTGTATTCACATTTAAATATCAAGAGGTGGTACAAGAATTCAATAGCTACTTTAATTTCTAAAATTCTATGATTTGGTAAGTGAAAAGAAACATGATGTGAAGTTGTTGAGAACAAGTTCATTAAAAAGGCATGACTTCATGAACTACATTAGTTGTATATTACCTCGTTGAAAGGAGGAAGGAAGCATTTCTCATGGGGATGGGTGAGCAGAGAAGGAAAAAGTGAAAAAAAAAAAAGGAATAGTGGATAGAAAGGGGACCTGGGGGGAAAAAAAAGTGCATACATTCTAGGTAATAAGTGTTAGGTATTAAGAAAGAGACTGTTACAATGCCAATCCTTGAACTCTAAGACTAGAAGCTTGGACTACACTTGACGTGACATAAAAAGCCGTGGAGCATCCTGAAGAATGGAGATGGCACAGTGAAATCCACCTTGACCACTCACAAATCAGGATGAACTGGACGGCGGAGATAAGAAAGAATGTCCATTAGGAGGTTGCTGTGGCAACCAAGTATAAACGGATGCAAGCTTAGCGTGCTGGCAGTTACAAGCAAAGAACAGGGCAAATTTAGCAGAAACGTCAAAGAAAAAATTGAGAGAATTTGGAGATGATGAAAGTCATTGAAGGGCGCTACTCAAATGAATATCTATGAACATAGCTATTTGGCCTCCATCTAATTCTGTAGTTTAGTTTTATAATATTCTGCCTTTAGTTTTATAATATTCATAACTTGCCATTGTCTTTGTAATTCTCCTCACATATAAGGAAATTTCCAGTAAAAAAGCTCTTACCATTTTGCATCATTCTCTGCCTGGCAATCTGCTACTGAAGCCAGACTGAGTGAGATATTAAAGAGCAGTTGGAGTGAGTCCTAAGTGAGTTTGAC
>NW_011908951.1:0-1747 GCF_000151845.1 Pteropus vampyrus
TGTTATTTTAGTTCAATCATAAGGTATCTAACCATGTAGCTTTTCAAATATCTTTTATTGGAAGACTTCTTTGTCTTTTGAATCACTATACACTATATGCTTTATTCCAAACTTGATTACAAGTGTTTTGGTTACAACTCATACTTAGTTGAATTGTGAGCACACATATAGAAAAAATATATGTGTATTTATAGAAACCAAAAGAGGTAGAGACACTTTGATGTGTATTAACTCATCTAATCCCCACCAGCAAGCACCAGTTTACAAAGAAGTTGATAATTTCCCTATTTCCCTATTTTATCCATGAAGAACTGAGACTTGAAGCATTTGAATCCCTCCCAAATCAATCCAGATCCTAAAGTGGTAGAAGTGGGAAATGAAAATAATATTTACGCATCTTTCCCAAATCTGTTCAATTTTATTTTTTCCCGTATTTCACATTTGTGAGATTCTCTGCCTAAATATATATGCTAACCACCTTTCTATTTTGATCTACATGCAATTGGACCCAGGTTCAAGAATTACAGGAAGGAGGGAGGGAGATGGTTGTAGGAAGGATATTTCATAGTATGGAAGGCTAATGAAGAATACCACCAACAAGACAAACATGGCATTTTTGTATTAGGACAATCAATATAGCATTGCTGCCAAGAATGACAGATGACATTTGAATTCTTTGTTCCTGAAAAAATAAGAGCAGTCAATTGCTAAATAAAATTAATGCATATATATAATATATAACAAGTTTTTGCTGTATGCAATAATGTTTTGACTAGAAAATCCTAAAATTTAGGTTATTTTCCCCAAATGCTCTCCAGCATCAGCATTTTTAAAGTTGGCTGAATTTCACATCTGGACCATTATACAGCACCAGTCATGCCCAAATATAGAAAATTGCCTATGAAGTACAGAGAGTTAAGAAAACCTTGTATAAATTATCATCTTAAACTTAATCTCACACACACACACACACACACACACACACACACACACACACACACACACAATCCCATATAGCAAATAGGAGGGCAGGGAGATATACGCACAGAATATTCCAGGGGTAGCAGGTTATGATTTCTCATTGAGTAGTCCCAGCTTAAACTGAAATAAGTCCTCATATTTTGGTAAAGGACCAGGATAGCTTACTAATAAATAAAATGATCATTTACTTATGGCTTTATACTCATTCTACATGGAATTTGTATAGATGGTCAAGGCAAAGATTGCCAGTACAAAATAATAACCTCTTTTCGCTAAGTTTAGGTTAATCATTAATATTTTTCCATAGATCAATACCCCTTAGAAGCAAGAAGTGTAGCCAGCTCTTCAATTTCATGTGTTTGCAAGTGAGAAAAGCCATGGGCCAGACGTGTTTGAGCTCTGTCATGTGCTACAGACACTTAGTTCTTCTTGGCTCTTCTCTGTGAGCAGTTCTTCTCCCCACGCCAGTACTCCTCAGCTGGCCCTGAAGAGAGTGTATGTGGTGTGTAAGTGTAGCTGAAGGAAAATCCTTTTAATGCTGTTCAGTTCTTAACTTTATGCTCTTCAACTGAAAGTTGAGCTATTATATTCCCTGAAATTAACTGGTGGTAAGCTAAAGTAATAAGAGGCAACCTTTATATGTGCCTGACTTCTAGGGAACAAAAGTGATTTAAAAAATAAGTAAATAAAGGTGTGGAACATTGCATTTAATGTAAAAGATGAGATACATTAGTATCCCCTTGAAAACATTCTTTTATTTTTTTTT
>NW_011908952.1:0-2010 GCF_000151845.1 Pteropus vampyrus
AACTGAAACAATCATCAAAAACTTACCAAAAGTAAAAGTCTAGGACTAGATAAATGGCTTTACCAGAGAATTCTACCAAACATTCAAAGAAGATGTAATACCTACCCTTCTTAAACTCTTTCAAAAAGTCCAAGAGGAGGTAATACTTCCTAACTCATTTTATGAGGCCACTATCACCTTGATACTAAAAGTTAACACAAAAAAGAAAACTGCAGACCAATATCTCTCATGAACACAGATGCAAAAAAATCCTAAATAACATACTAGCGAACTGAATATAACAACATATTAAAAAGATTATACACCATGATAAAGTGGGCTTCATCTCAGGGGAACAGGGATGGTTCAACATATGCAAATCGATTAATGTGATATATCACGTAAACAAATTAAAAAATAAGAATCATATGATCATATCAAGATGCAGAAAAAGCCTTCGACAAGATACAGCATCCCTTTATGATCAAAGCACTTAACAAAACTGGTGCAGAAGGAAAGTACCTTAACATAATAAAGTCCATATACAACAAATCCTCAGCCAACATTATACTTAATGATGAAAAACTAAAAACCTTTCCTCTAAGATCAGGAACAAGACAAAGCTGTCCACTAACACTACTGTTATTTAATATAACATTGGAGGTCCTAGCGAGTGCAATCAGGCAAGAGAAAGATATAAAAGGCATCCAAGCAAGAAATGAAGAAGTCAAACTGTCACTATTTGCAGATGACATGATTCTCTATATAGAAAACCCTAAAGACTCCACAAGAACACTACTACAAACAATACACAAATACAGTAAAGTTTCTGGATACAAAATCGATGTTCAAAAAAGAAGTGGAAAAAATAATTCCTTTTGCAATTGCAACAAAAAGAGTAAAATACCTAGGAATAAGCCTAACAAAACATGTGAAGGACCTATATAATTAAAATTATAAGACCCTATTAAAAGAAATTGAAGAAGATACAAAGAAATGAAAAGATATTCCATGTTCTTGGATTGGAAGAATCAACATAGTTAAAATGGCCTTATTACTACAGCATTATACAGATTTAATGCAGTCCCCATCAAAATCACATTGGCACTCTTTAAAGAAATAGAACAAAAAATCATCAGATTTGTATAGAAGCACAAAAACCCCAAATTGCCAAAGCCATCCTGAGAAAAAAGAACAAGCCTAGAGGCATCACTCTGCCTGACATCAAATTATACTACAAGCAACAATAATCAAAACGGCATGGTATTGGCAGAAAAACAGACACACAGACCTGTGGAACAGAATTGAGAGTCCAGAAGTAAACCCATATTTATATGGGCAAATAATTTTTGGTAAAGGAGCCAAAACCATACAGTAGAGAAAGGTAAGCCTCTTCAAGAAATGGTGCTGGAAAAACTGGAAAGCCACCTGCAAAAGAATGAAACTAGACTCTTGTCTATCACCATACACCAAAATTAACTCAAAATAGATTAAAAATCTGAATATAAGACCTGAAACAATAAAATGCATAGAAGAAAAACATAGGAATGAAACTCAAGGACCTTGGTCTTAAAGATTTCATGAATTTGACCTCAAAGGCAAGGGAAGTAAAAGCAAAAGTAAATGAATGAGACTATATGAAACTAAAAAGCTTTTGCAAAGCAAAAGAAACCATCAAGAGACAACCATCTGGATGGGAAAATATATTTGTAAGTAATGCCTCCGATAAGGGCCTAATATCCAGAATATACAAAAAATTCATACAACTCAATAACAATAATAATAAAAAAACAATCCAATTAAAAAATGGGCGGAAGACCTGAACAGATACAAATGGCCAACAAACAAATGGCCAACAAACATATGAAAGGATTCTCAACATCACGAGCTATTAAGAGAATGCAAATCAAAACCACAATGAGACACCATCTCACACCTGTTAGAAAGGCTATTATCATCAGGACAAGTAATGGCAAGTGTTGGAGAGGATGTAGAGAAAAAGGAACCCTCATACACTGCTGGTGGGACTGC
>NW_011908953.1:0-991 GCF_000151845.1 Pteropus vampyrus
CCCCTGCGGGTCGCCTGTGACAGGCTGACTGCAGAGACTGTGACAGAAGCGCCCTTGGGCCTTGGGGGTGGCCCAGCAAAGGCTTAGCAGGGCAGCCGAGTGCCGCAGGCGGAGGGGCAAGAAGGCCCAGCTCCAGAGGGAGACGGTTCGTGTTTAGGTTTCGGGGGAGCAGGGAGCAGCCCCGGGGCAGAGGTGCCGTCAGGCTCAGTGTCACGCGTGTTCACAGCTTCCGTGGTAGCGTCCAGCAGGGCCCCTGGACCTCTGCTGGGGATGCACGACAGTGGTGTTTGGGGCGATGGCTGGACTCTGTTTAATAGGCAGGGAGAGGTCTGGGATGTAGGACTGAGGGCGCTGGCGGAGTAATTCCTTGGACTGCTGCCTTGTCCACCACACCCCCATCCACTTCCTTCTGGGGTCCTTCCTGTCTACGTGTGTGGAGTGCGTGGTGGGGGGCACTTACCCCCGGCTCTCTCCGAAGACGCCGCTGACCCCGCCTTCCCTTCCTTTCCGCAGGCGGGAGGCAGCACCGGGCTCCTGATGGACTTGGCAGCCAATGAAAAGGCCGTTCACGCAGACTTTTTTAATGGTAAGGACGCTGGGGCTGGGGGTGCCAGTTTTAATCTGAATGTTTCTTCTGCAGACGACGCCGTGGAGCGACTTCGTGACACGGATGATTTGGGTCAGAGAACAGCAAAGCCAGATTCCGTGCTGTTCTCGGAGCACAGTGCAGCTTCTGTAGAATGATGATCTGGGCTGCTGGCACTGGCAGTCAGCCATGTTTTCCAGGAGGAAAAAATAGCATAAAATTGCTTCCAGTCTTACATTCCAGGCGTTGAGTTTGAGCTGTAGACATGTTTTTGGACACCTGAAACCATGGCCAGGTCTCTGTGACGGGAGGCACGGCCTGGGGACCCTGTCTGGCGCTCTCGTCCCCACTCTCCCGATGGCTGGTTTTCCTTCCCAGCGGCTCACTAGGTTCCTGTCCCCATAC
>NW_011908954.1:0-1782 GCF_000151845.1 Pteropus vampyrus
GCCTCAGAAGCCCTTTTGCTTGGCTTATTTGTGAGGAGGAACGCTGGTTTGATTAGACTCTGGCGGTCTCTTCACTTTCCCACAATGCACTTCACCAAGTTTCATAATCTTTCCTTTTTCCATTTAATTGTGATATAAACAGTTATTTGAGGGATAGTAATTTTAAAATCCTAAAATTTCAATCAGATTAATGTTGTACCAGATGTATGTGAATTATATTAATGCTCATTATAATTAAAAAGACATGATCTCCTTTAGAAAAAAATTAAACAGTGTTAGAATTCTATGAACTAAAAGCTCATCTTAATTAAGCTCTTTTGATTTTTCTTGGAAAAAACAAGTCACACCCATGTGAATGACTGTACTTAATTTTGAAAATCAAATTTAGTTATAGATACGATTAAAAAATTGATCGTTCACCACAATTATTAAGATACTGTTTTTATAAAAAGAGATACAGTATTGGTGAATCATTTTCAGGGAGTAGTTTGGTAGAAAACTAACATTTATTGACCATGTGCTTTGTACCAAGCATTTTATATACATTTGTTCATTTTCTCTTCCCAATAACACGATAAAATGCTATACATTTTACAGATTAAGAAACTCAAGTACACATGTTAAATAACATACTCAAGTTTGAACAGTTAGTGTCAAAAACAGGTCTCCGTAATAGCAACATCTATTCTCTTAGTTTAAGAAAAACTTTTCTCCATTAAATTATGTAGCATTCAATTTAAACTATTATATGTGTTAATTTATATGTTATGTTTTCTTAATTTTAGAGTGCTATGTTAAAATAGTCTAAACAAATCCATATTGTCTACTTGGGTCAACTTACATAGAGAAGATCGTATTACTATTTTCTGAAAAGTAGGCTGATTAACTGTTTCACTATTTCCCTTTTTCCAGAACTCAGACTTTCAGATTTATTAAAATTTTCACAGTGAAGAAATAAATGTAGGTGTCTTGCTCTGGTACCTAATACCACCTTACTGAATTTCCCATGTATAATTAAATTTGTTCCTAATGAACTTCTTTTCCTGGTTTTTACAGTTTAGTTACATGAATATCAGAGAAAGAATGAGGAAGAACATGTGATTTTTATTTCTTCAGCAACTCAAATATTCAATTGAAGCAGGTATTTATTGAACAATAGGGAGAAAAAGATGATGATTGGAAGTTAGATAGCACAATAAAATCTGCTTTAACCACAATTACTAAAGAAATATTCATAGAAAGCCAGAGAACAGTGATGAATGAAAAATTCTACTTTTTGTCCCTTAATTTGTTTCTTGGACCAATAGCTTAAGCTATTTAACAAAAAGGCTTAGTTTAACAAATGATGGCTTAGCAATAAGTAGAAAATAGGGGATAATTTATTAGAGGAATAAACATAATTACAGTTAGAAGAAATACTTTTAAATGACAGTGAATTTTGTCTCAAATTTTGCTGGATCAACATCACAGCTTAGGCAATCAGATGGCCAATATGCCAGCTATGTATAATAGATAAATTTTAAATTAGAAATAGCAAGAGATTCAAAATGACCTACATAAAATCTTCTCATGAGCATATTATTTGCCATGTCCTCATTTCAGTGTTTCAGGGGCGAATTTGTCTTGAATAATTT
Source organism: Pteropus vampyrus (assembly GCF_000151845.1). NCBI lineage: Eukaryota > Metazoa > Chordata > Mammalia > Chiroptera > Pteropodidae > Pteropus > Pteropus vampyrus. Next base: position 1,635 of record NW_011908954.1, read on the forward strand.
AATCTGGCTTCCAAAGGTCACTTATTTCCAGGCAGCAGTCTAGCCTATGAGTCCACATTATTGATTTTTTAAATTTGGAAAGAACTAGAAAGCTTGTGTTCATATTGTTTGTAAATTTATTTCTAATCTGCTAAAGAGTTAAAAAAAA
>NW_011908955.1:0-2034 GCF_000151845.1 Pteropus vampyrus
CCCCCCCAAAAATCAATGTACATAGAAAAAAAGATATTTTGCAAGGTATTTAATAGGGAACTAGGCTCTTAAATTTAGTGTCTACTTAATTGAGAGTTTAGTGTTGAAATTCCCCACCTCTCCCAAACCGTCTCACTTGCTTGCTTGTGAGCTCGTTCTCTGTCCCTCCCTCTCCCTCCCACTCTTTTCCTCTTCATAAATATATTCAGAGAACTTGAAAATAAATAGTTCATTATTATAGTTGTATCATTTTTAAAAATTCCCCAATTATTTATGAATATATAGAAAATCATTGATGAATCAGGACTTTATTTACTGAGTCAACGGCATCTAAATTTTTGTTCTCAAGTAAAAAATTTTTACTTGATTTAATATTCACTGGTTGCAGAATTCACTAGCAGTAGCATATCAGCAATGAGACTTAATATCAATTACTTCTAATATGATCTGATATTTTTCAAGAAAGAATTGTGCTAATTACGATTATCACATTTTTGCTTCAGTTAAAGCTAATCTTACTTTTGTGCTCTTTGCACAAGGCACAAGCCTCAAAAGAAAATCCTGCTTAAAACTAAGTCTGGTTTCCTCACAGAAATTAGCGCCAATCTTGATTCGAAGAATTCAAACTATTATATCTAAGTTATTGCAAAACTTCAAACTGACGAACTGGTAAGAGAAAATGTGTCATGGCCTTAAGGAAAACTATTTAATCAAACTCTTTGTTTCTTTAAATTCTACCTGTGCTACAAATGTTGTAGTAGAGGATAATTAAATATACTATTGGTGTTATGCATGTCATAAAAAAAAAATGCATGACTAAAAAAAATTTAAGTAAATGACAGAACTAAAAACTTCAGAGGCATAAGATAAGGCTTAGTAAGAACAGAAAATTCAGAAACACTTCAACAACATCAGAAAATGAATTTTGTAAAGCACAAAAGCTCACTCAACTATCTATCTGTCTTTAGTATTGCGGTAAACTAGAAGCCTGAAATAGAACACTGCTTCCTGCCAAAGAAGATTTTTAACTCTCCTTAAGTCTCCTTAAGTGATTAATTTTCATAAGTGAAAGAAAGCAAAGAGAACATGATTTAAAGCCTTGAGAAAATACCATCAATGTATAGAACTTTCTATACTTTTTAAATTAAACTTTGTAGGCTGCTGACACAAAAATGTATCAGTAAGGAAGATCTAATCTTTTAGAAAAATTTCAGATGACATGAAAGAGAAAGTCTGACTAAAGTGATCCTTCACTGACTGAGATTACTATTTTAACTTAAAATCTTTTTGTCCAAAATGTAAATTTTAGTCGCTAAGTAATGTGGATATATTTCGTAAACAAACAGGATAAGCTAGAGTTGTCTTATTTTCTTTCTTGTCCTTTTTTTGTCTACCTATTTCATAAAGAAACAGTAAATACACTTTACTTTAAAAAAATACTAAAAACAAAACAAAATTTATATACATGGCGTTATAGGGTTAACTCAGAACATAGCCTCTTTATATACTCAGAAGACTGATAGCTGCCCAGCCAGTAGCCAAGGAAGGCAGTGCACAAAAAACTTTTAGCAGTGCCCAAAAAACTTTTAGCAGCACCTGCTCCCAAGGACGTTTTCTGCTGCTCCCATGGACGTTATCTGCTCCTGTAACCAAGCAGCACATCTTGCTCCTATCTGTTGAAGAAGGCAGCTACTCTACCAATGAGATAACCCCTCCCTCTGCTTGTGTGCATAAAAAACTCTACTTGCTCTTGGTCAGCAGCAGCTTTATTCCTACATCTTTGACCAGCTGCTGCTGAAAAGCTTCCCTGCCTCATGAGTAATAAATGGCATTTCTCATCTCTCTGGTCCTCCTGGTGGTTCTCTGGAATATCCAAACCCAGGTGCAAGTTTCAGGCCTGAGGCTCCTGCATTGCAATTGGCATGGCTGTCAGGGTATTCCGAAAGTACCCAGGTTGAGTCAATCTAGAGCAAGGGGGTCCGCCGGGGGTAATCCTGGGGTGGGCCTCTGGGTCCATGTTTTCTGAGGTAGCAA
>NW_011908956.1:0-1162 GCF_000151845.1 Pteropus vampyrus
CAGTCAAATAAACTGAAAAACCAAGTCCCCAGAGGCTTTGCCTCTTGAAAAGGAGTGATTTCTGTAAGGCCAAGAAGCCCTGTATTCTAAGGAGTCTTTTTTCTGTGGTTTTGGGGGTGACGAGTTAGAGATGTAGTCAGACATCACAACTTACGTCTAGGAAGGTGTCAGCGTCAAACTGGGCCATCTGATGCGCAAAGATACAGGCTCCGTAAAGCCAAGGACTGAAGAAACTGCTGATGGCGTACTTGATCCAGCCAGTGTCGGACAGGTTCCATACGATGTCTGAGGACTTCAGGTCTAGCCAATACCTGAATGATGCGGAGAAGTGACAAGACAGACCAAAACAGAACGGGAAAGCGAACAAGCTGGTATCTTTGAGGACTGGCCCGGGAGCCCAATGGCTACAGGGAGGGGCCGAAAGAAACCGCAAGGCAGGATGAGGGGTTCTCCCTTCCACTTTCGTAGAGGACGTTTTTCTAAACCCTAGGTAGTGTGGGAATGGAGTGGGAGGCTGGGTTTGGCATAATTTCCGAAATTTTTCCATCGATGCGACAAATATTTATTGAGCAAATGTTATATGCTAGGCACGGTGAGCAAACAGAACAGAACTCTGCTGTTTTTAGGGAGCTAGATGGCGCATAAGCTCACATTAAAATGAGGAAATGCACAAATCAGTGTCGTGATTTCAAATAGCCGTACATGCTCTAAGGACAATGAAACAGTGATGCGCTCGTTTTCGGATGTCTAGGAGGGCCTTTCCGGGTGGGTGAGTCTCCCTGGCGGTGAGGACAAGGAGTCAGATGTGCTCCTGTGGGGATCGAATGAAGTTCTTGCTGCATCAGTCAGCGAGACGGTGCCGTCTCCTGAGCGGGGGTTGGGCAGGGGCGTCAGAGCTCTGTTCTGGAGATGTCACATGGGCGATACCCAACAGCCATCCGTGTAGAGGCGTTGACTAGGCACACATGTTGGCAGCTCAGAGAGGCGTTTAGCAAAAACAGGGTTCTTCTCCCTACCTTCCAGAGATGGTATACCCAATCCCGAGGCTGCTCTGTGAATGCAAGGCCATCTTGGGAGAGCCGGTGGTCCCGCTGGTGAAATAAATGGCCATCGGTTCTTGACTTGCGGTCTCCACACAGCTGTGCTCTTCAGAGGCGGCTCT
>NW_011908957.1:0-3128 GCF_000151845.1 Pteropus vampyrus
CAAACACTGTCCCTAAGGGAAACAAAATGTTGCCAACTCACTAGGGAGGATGGAATGGTGATTAAAAATCCTATTCATAATGTTTTAATTTACTTAGAAATAGCACTATATAGTGTAACATAAATATAGAAATTGGAATCAGAAGACCTGCAGCTGAGTCCTAGTTCTCATATAACTCTAAAGTTGTATGACCTTAGTAAGTCAACCTCTCCGACCATGAGTTCTTTCATCTTTACAAGAAGAAGGTAACAGGTTTTTTTTTCCACTTAGCTCAAAGGATTGTTATAAGAACCGAATAAGATTATACAGACGAAAATGTACTTTAAAAATACTCTATAAAATTATTTTTAAGTATTAAAGTAAATGTTTAACAAATGTTAAAAATTCTTAAATCAACTGCACAGGTACAGGATTCTAACTGAACTATAGTTCACAATAACCTATAGACTTTAATTAAAGTTCAGGATGGTCCTAAAAATGGCAATACTGCTAAAGAACAAATGTAATTTTTGACCAAATAAACAGTTCCATCAAAAAAAAAAAAAAATAGACCCATGGTATTCTACATTAAATAGCTTCTTTCTGGAGTATTATGTTCAGCTTTAAGAGCGCTATTCTGAGAGAGACTTAGAAGTTGGAAATGTGTCTAGGGGGGACAGTAACAGGAATAACAAAGGTCTCCTCAAATGAAGAATAGTTAAAATAACTGGAATGTTAGCCTGGAAAAAAAGAAGCGGTACGTGATAGCTATCTTTTAAGGTTAGACTTCCTCTGTGCTACAGTAAAGAATAAGAGCAACAGAAGCTATAAAGACAAAGATGTTAACTTAATAAGGAAGAACAGTGTGCTAACAAGTAAGAGTAGCCTGTGAAGAGAATAAACCACTTCCTAAAACCATGTGTCCCCAATCCCTGTATGTTCAACAGTAAAAACTAAATGAGCATCAGGTACAGATGCTACTTTGGATAGGTTAGATTTAACAGTGGACTTATGAAATCCCTTTCAAATTTAATTCAGAAGACTATAAGAAATGGCAGGTGACTGAAGCAGGCAGTGATAGAGGAAGTCCCCTATCCTGATGTCACAGAAATAAGATTATAGAAAATGAGAAAAAATGGAAAACATCAGCACAGCTATTTATCAATATACCAGAATGTTGTAACTGTTACTCTTTGCCAGTTTGTTATGGGCCTCACCTCCTCTCTTACCATCTTCTAATTCCTCTCTGCAAAATACTTTATTATATGAGCCCTATAAACCCTTAGAGAGGCTGTCAAAAGAATTGTTTTCTTTTTAATTAAGTTCTTCAGCTAAGCAAGTCATTACATTTCCTGATACTTAACACCAATACAAAACAAAAAGAAAAACTGATTTATTTTTGTTACATTTTCTTTTTTTAAATTGACATTTTTTAGTTTTAAGTTTATGGAAAAATTGAGCAGAAAGTACAGAGTTCCCTAGACCTCTCCCTTGCCCCCATTTCCAGTATTTTTAACATCTTGCTTTAGTGTGGTATTTCTTACAACTGATGAGAAAGTTCATATTTTATATCAGGTCTCACTGTAATACATTCTATGGTTTGGGTTTTTTTCTTTTCAAACAATTTTAAAATTGTGGTTAAATACACATAACATTTACCATCTTAACCATTTTTAAGTGTACAGCTTAGTGTTAGGTACATTCACATTGCTATGCAACTAATCTTCAGGACACTCTTGCAAAACAAAAGCTCTATACCCATTAAACAATATTACATTTTCTTAAGCTCAATACTTATTAGATAATAATCTGCATAATCTTTTTCTCAATTTTTCCTGTTATCTGAAATTCCAATTTACCATATTAATATATTCAATAGCTATAAAAATGTTATTATGATTTTCACTGTATAGTAAAAACTAAGATTCAATATCAAGACCACATATGCACCCCAAAACATCATTTATTTTGTAAGGGATTGGGATATAACTAAGAAATAGGTTCAGCCCCTTTAAATCACCATTGATATTCATAACATTTTAATTTTATCAAAACATTGTGCTATATTTCTAAACACAACAAAAATAATTCTTTTAGTATGTACATGATAATAAAAGACTTTAATCAACTTATATTTGTGGGCAGGAAAAAGGAAACTAGAAAAAATAGTCCAGTTAACTGGTAGCCACAGATAGAAGATAAAGAAATCAATCCTAGGTATCCTAGCTTAGTTTGCTGGCAAAATGAGGAATTTTCCTATAAAAATAAAATCTAACCTAAACTGAAGAACCAATTAGAAAGGAGACTTCATTATTTAGAATTTTGCTTTACAGATACTTTGTGAACCTTTAATCAAATTCATGTTTAGTCACTCTTTAAGCCCAAATCTCCGATACAAATGTACATCCCTTCACTAGCTTTCAATGACATCCTTGCTCTAATCCCTATTCACATAACCATTTTCTCACTGCTCTTCCTCACTCTAATCTAAAATATAAAGGATTAGCACAAGAGGCCCCTATTAGCCTCTTCAGCTCTTATATTTTCAATATCAAAAACAAACTCATTTCCATCATTGGGTAAATTATTTAACTTTCCTGTACCTCAGTTTCCTCATCTGCAAAATAAGAATAAAAAATAGCTAGCACCCTATTATTATGTATCAGGCATATGACAGGTGCTGAATTACCGAATTAAAGAACGTTGTTAAAAGTTAAATGTTGCAGTAACGTAAAGTACTTAGCACACTGCTAGGGATACTGAAAATGCATCTTAAATGGAAGTTACTGCCATCATCAAAATCTTCAGTGCATCCCCACTGCCCACAAATTCCAATTTAAACCTTTCTGTACTGTTTTTAAAAGAAGCCTGTGATTTAAAGCTGTCTCACTAAAATAAAGTCAAAGTTTTCTAGGTTCTGCAAAGCAGCCAAGCTTACTTCTCAAGTTTCAGACCTTTATTCGTAACTATCCTCTCACTGGAATACCTTTCACCTTCCCTTGTCCAGCCAAAGCAAACCTTTTAGTTTACATATCACCTTGCCCAGGAAGCGTTTCCCAATGATTTCTGCTTTTACTCATTTCTACTTTTATCTAAAACCCTCACACACATTTACTGCTTTGTATTATCTCCTGCTGTCCAGTCTTTCT
>NW_011908958.1:0-1358 GCF_000151845.1 Pteropus vampyrus
GTGATTAAACATCTATGACCAAAAAAAAAAAAAAGGCATTATTAAGACTTTATGGAAAGCAGGGATCCAAGAGGCTTAGAGGCCACCTACTGGAAATCAAAAGAAAAATGCCTTCTTTGCAACAGGCTATAGAGATCTTTATATAATAAATCTCCTTTCTGGGGGGAAAAAAAAAAAGCAGAATAAACTTCCATTAATGACCAGGTAGAGAAATAGTCCATTAAACACCATGAACAACCAAGGTGGCAAGGCAGCTCAGAAAAATAAAAATAAAAATCTCAAGAAAATAAGCTTACAGACAGAAATATGCAACTTAAATGACAGAGAATTCAGGACGGTACTTCTGAAAAAAACTCAATGAGATCGAAAACGACTCATATCAACAATATCAGGAACTGAAAAAACAACTAGATGAGCAGAATGAGTTCTTTAGCAAGGAGATTGAAACCCTCAAAAAGAACCAAATAGAACTTCTGGAGATGAAGAACACACTGCAAGAGTTGAAAAATGAAATAGCAAGCTTGGGAGATAGAGGTGACTAAATGGAGGAAAGGATCAGTGATATCAAAGACAGAAATCTAGAAATAAATTAGAAGGAAAAAGAGAGAAAACAAAGAATGAAAAATAATGAAAGAGAAATACAAGAACTAGCTGATACTTTCAGGAGAGGAAACATAAGAATAATGGGCATTATCGAAGGCGAGGAAAAGGAGGAGGGACTAGAAAGCATTTTCAGACAAATGGTTGATGAGAATTTCCCAAATCTAAGGAATGAGCTAGAGCTTGGAATTCAAGAAGTCAACAGAACACCCAATTATCTCAACCCCAAAAGGCCTTCACCAAGACACATTGTATTAAAGTTACCAAAAATCAAAGACAAATACAGATTTCTCAGGGCAGTCAGGGAAAAGAAGACGGTAACATATAAAGGAAACCCATTAGATTATCATCGGACTTCTCAGTGCAAACCTTACAAGCCAGAAAGGGATGGAATCAAATATTTAAACTATTAAGTGAAAGGAACTACCAGCCTAGTAAGGCTATCCTTTAGATATGAAGGAGAAATTAAGACCTTTCCAGGCATACAAAAATTGAGGGAATTCTCCACTATGAGGCCTGCACTACAGAAAATACTGAAAGATTTCAGCTCATCTAAAACAAAATAACAGAACAAAACAAAAATACATAATTAGGAGTAAAGTGACTATCAGGCAAATAGAAGCAGAGGAGTGCAACCCTTACTCTGAACAGGGTATTATAAGCTTAAATAATAAGAAGAGAATTGGTATAGCAAGATAGTAATGAATGTTCAGCATACATAGAGACAAACTAAGATAACAGTGACAGAAAAGGGGAGG
>NW_011908959.1:0-1936 GCF_000151845.1 Pteropus vampyrus
GTACTGGTCAATGGCCTGTTAGGAACCCGTTGTACAGCAGGAGGTGAGCGGCAGGCTAGCAAGTAAAGCTTCATCTGTATTTGCAGCTGCTCCCTAAGGCCAGCATCACCTCCTCAGCTCCACCTCAGATCATCAGGCATTAGATTCTCATAACAGCACCAGTCCTTGGTACCAAAAAGGTTGGGGACCACTCGTTTAGAGAACAGAACCCACTGTCATCCACTGGAAGGTGGGAACCCTGATGGGCTCATTTCTGTATCTCTAGTTCTGGATATGTTGCCTGGCACACAGTAGTCAGGAAATACTTGTTTAATGAAATGTCAAGGTAGGAGAAAGAACCTTGAAAGAATGAAAACTTCTTGAAATGAAGCAGGTGGCCTTGTTAGGCACCCAGCCTGCTGTCAACAACCACCATTCTGAGAGACTGGATAATAATGCGTGAAAGATGGCATAAAGGACATTGCCATATCAGAAGAGAGGTTCAACTAAAGTGACCTCCAGTACTTTCTACACTCTTAAAACTCAATTAAAGAAATATAACATATTGAAAAATTATTTGACTGCAGTACAGACATAAGAGAGTCAGAGAGGTATAGGCAGGAAAGGAAAGATGGTGATGAGCACTACAGAAAAGAGTAAGAAGCCAGCATTTGAAACACAAAAAGATGATGAAATCTGAAGAAGCATTTAACATAAAGCACTGACTATTTTAGCTGTGGAGGTGGCACCTGCAATATTTTACATTGTATGCAACTTAATTCAACCCCAAATGTTCATTGAGCACCTACTGTGTACATATAAGAAGTAGAGGTAGAGTCGGTCTCTTCCCTCAAGGGATTCACAGGATAATGCTGGCAGAGATAAGCCCTACTTCTGTCCGCAGAATCAGAGAACATGAATCTAACTCTTCTAGTACAGAGAGTAAATGTGAACAGCACAGGAAAGGATATTACCTGTCATATAAATCACTATATCCTCAGCACTTACGATTTACCTGGCACATTAGAAGCATCGATAAATATTTTTGAATGAATCAGTGAATGAACCAGTGAATGAATGAAACCAGCATGTTTCCTTGCCAGATAGTGTATTGCATACTTTGTATATATCATTACTCTTAATTCTGTAAAAAAATATTATTATCCTTGTTTTATGGATGTCAAAATGGAAACACTGCTGTTGAGTTACTTGCTCAAGGTCAGAAAGCTCTTAAATGACAGAGCTGAAGTTCTTGAACTTGAGTGATATGTCTTCTAAACTTGTACCATTTCTACTACATCAAATTAGTCTAGTTAGCTCTGTTTTCTGATTCAGAGAGGTGAACCGACTTGTGCAGCCCCACCCTGATGTGACAGAATAGGGCTCAGACCTAAAGTCTGGACAGTGACTTAAGCAGAACCAGAGGCCTTCATCACAGGTTAGCCGCTGACCTTGTTCCCTCCATGGCCTTGTTCCCACTGACCCTTGGACTTCACATAGAAGGGCCTGTGCCTCAGCCAACTCTCCCTTTATAACTGAGTGAGGGGCCCTGAGGCTACCTCAATGTTGCTTAGGTCACTTTGAACTTGGCAATGTGAGGCAGGTAATTGTGCTGTTACAGAAGTCTTGAGAAGACTCCCCAACCATAAAAATGAGCCAATTTTTATGCCAGGGGACATTCAGCCTGTTATTCAGAGGCCCGTGACTAACGTGCTCATGTAGATTGGCCTCAGGACTCAATTTCTGCCTCTTTTTTTGCAAAACTTAGAGTTGGCAGTGGAATAAGTTATATGCTAAATTGTTCTCCAGTCTCCATGGGTTCAGCTCTGCCCTTAGTTATAAAAATATAACTTCCATTGACTTCGGCCAGCGTCCTGCTTGAGTGAAAGGGAGGGTAGGTTTAAGGCTATCAACTCAATCAGAGCAATCTATTGTTCCTTCTCCTCTGTAACTTTTT
>NW_011908960.1:0-2929 GCF_000151845.1 Pteropus vampyrus
AAGTTCGATATTTTCATTAACTCTAAACAATCTGTTTTTTCTACTTCATTTTTACACAATGCAAAGAAGGAAAATTTCACAAACACACACACACACAGACACACACATCAATGGTTAAGGCCATTTAACCAGATGACCAGAGGTCCCTTTCATAAAATATTTCCTCTTAAAAAATATATTTTGATAAAGTCCAAAGATATATTTTTTGAATATCAAACTTTCTCTTCTTTTGAAATACATGGGTGAGGATTTCTCTTAATCAACTTGACTAGTCTGGGAGAACTTCTCCTGATCAATGATTTAAAAGTTTCTTACAGCAAAGAAAATTAAGGAAGAGAATCAAGCCTCTGAGAGAACTCAGAGACAGAGGAGAATCTAATTCCATCCAACAACTTTCTCAGAACCAGAGCATACACCTATATTTTCATCTCTAAAAATCCTTAATTTACAGGTTTGGGGAAGAGCAGCTATTAGCTCACCCTTCAAGACCTTCATCTCCACTCAGGTTCTCATGCAGTAGACGATGGTATAAAGAGAGAAAAGAGGAGTAGGAAAAATAATTTCTGTGAATAAGATGAAGTATTAGTCTTTGTTTTTGACTTTTTTCTTTTCAACATAAAAGTTTGTACCTAAGCTAAACCTAGGAGTAAAATGACAGCTGAGAAGCCAGCTGAGAGGCATCAGGTAATTAGTGGGAACTGGACTTGACTGAGAATCAGGAGAGCTGTATCTTACCTCAGCCCTGCCCCTACCTGGCTGTGCCACTTTGGCAAAGCGCCTTAGAGTTCTACTCCTTCATTCCAGTTCCTACATTGAGGGGATTTGGACAAACTGAGCCAATTCCAGTGAGTTTCCCCCATTGTATGCAAATTTCTAACTAAATAAGACAAAGCTAAAGTGAGAACACATTATAATCTCTTTTATCTTCCATCAAAGAGAAGAGCCAAGTAATCTGTGTTAGGGAATATAGTGCTGGGGTTTGGTCCTGCTAGTAACCTCACTGTATTCCACCAGGAGGCTTCTTATACACTTGAGAAAGAAAAAGAGGGAAAGCTGTTAAGTTGATTCAAGTGAAAATATTTTCTCTGTTAGATACGAGCAATCAAATACAGACACATAGTGTTGTTAGTAAAAGTAAATTCTAATCAAGACTTATAAATAAGAATGGCAATCATGATAAATTGGTAAAAGTTAATGATTACTTTGAGAGATATCTATTTTCAGTTTTGTTTAAAAGGTTTCCAAATCATAACAGTTTTAAACGTAAACTTGAACAATATGGCTGAGAGCCACCATATAATATCCAACATGATTTGAATCATTACAATGTGTCTGAGATTTTAAAAGCCCTGTTTAATTTATTATTAGTAATAACTATATAGATATCAAATAGGTAGTATCATTGTTTTCATTTTATAGATAAGAAACAAGATTCATAGAACAGAAGGACTTTCTTTTGAGGTTACAGTTATTGAAGAGAGAGCTGGCATCTGAACTGAGTCACAGCCTGTCCTCTCCGAAACTACACTCCTCTGCCTCTCTGCTCATGTACAGCTTGTCCGGTTCAAGATACAGTTCTATTTTTCAAGAAAAGGAAACATTCCTATCCATGTTATGAAAAATCATGCCTACAATATACGCCTGTTTTATCAGTTATTCAAGACTACCTCACCCAGGGGCAGCTAACAGAATTAAATAGCAAAAGCTATGGTTTGCAAAGGGAATAGCACATTTTATAAGCGTAAGGATGATAAACTTATAAGATTTCTCCTTTTCTCCTTAGCAAATTTTTCAAAATATTTTACCAAACCTGGAGAGTTACCTTTCATTCACTTACTCTAAGATAGTAAAAATAGAGTAGAAATGACAGGGTTTCAGAAAGTTAAAGAAAATGGTTAAATATTATTTTTATTTATTCTTGCATGCAGTTTGCGTTTAAGGTTCAGAATAGTGTTGTGTTTAGTCTATACACTCCTTTTGAGAACCTGCCACCAGGCATGTGAGCAACTTCAGACCTAGATTCATCATAAACTTTATTTGTGAACCACTAGTTCTTACTCTTCTTTTGATATTCTTTTGAAAATAATTCCTCTGTCTTGTGCATCTATCTCACCTTATTAAGGACTAGCTGTAGCCATTACAACTTAAAACTCCTTTGCACTTAGTCATGTTGCTAACTGCATGAATGACATTAGCGGGTTAAAATAAAGTACATATTTAAAGTATGTATAATTTAACATTCTTTTGATCCTCAGATTTGGTGTGCTCAGCATTGTCGTCCATGCAAAGCAAAGCAATTAGCTGTTGAAATGCAGATATTTAAACATTCTATGTATCTATTCTTTGATGTTAAAATTTGAAATGGAATTGCAATAACTCTTTAGGTACTATAAGATTAAAGTAAATAAATGTCATTAACATGAAAACCAAGTCAATACATTAGGCAATATAATGAAAGTGGAACAGGACTTGAATTCACAACATATTAGTTCTGAAGAGAAAATATGATAGAATAGAAAAAAAAATAAAATATGAGCTTTGGAATAACATAAGTCTGCTCTGAGTTGAAAAATATCCTAACTTGAAAACCTACCAATCTGTTATCTTAACGAAGTTACTTAACCTTTCCAAACCTTAGCTTCCACATCTGTAAAATGGGATCCATACAATTTAACTTCCAGTATATTTATAGAAATTCGAGATATTGCATATAGAACAATAGGTGATTAACATCAATTGCCTTAACTTTCTTGTGCCTATTCAAAACAAATATGGTTAATGTCAAAAAACATAATTTGTTATGGACCAATCTATAAATTCTAAAATGTTGGCAACAACAGCAGCAGAAAATTGCCCTTGGCTAGAGATTTTATCTACTAGAGATTTTATCTACATGAGACACACGATCAGGTATAAAAGGCTTTCCCTC
>NW_011908961.1:0-1986 GCF_000151845.1 Pteropus vampyrus
TTTTGCCTCCCTTCAGTTCACTTTCTGCTTCTCAAACAGATGGGTTATGTATTTTATTTTAATCCTTCATTAGGTCCTTATGGCTCTTGATAAAGTACAGACTCTTTAACATGGCTTACATGGTCCTAAGTGACATGGCCCTGCGTATCTCTATTGTTTTATCTTCATCACTCTCTCTACCTGTGGTCCAGCCACACTGACTGCTTGCTATTATTTAAAACAAGTTCCCAACCCCCAGGTTGTGGACTCGTACCAGTCCGTAGCTTGGTAGGAACGGGGCTGCACAGCAGGAGGTAAGTGGCGGGCAAGAGAGCAAAGCTTCATCTATATTTGCAGCCACTCCCCAGCGCTGGCATCACCGCCTCAGCTCCACTTCAGATCATCAGGCATTAGATTCTCATATGAACACCTGTCCCTGGTGCCAAAAAAGGTTGGGGACCACTGCTCTAAAATACCTGTACACTTTTGCTTCTAGGATTTCGCATATATTTTTTTTCTTTGCTTGGGTGTCTCCACCCACCCCAACTCACAGGCACTTATTTTAACTTTTATTTGTCTTATAGGTCTCAACTTAGATATCATTTTCTCTGAGAGCCCTTCCCTCAACCCAAACTTGGTTATGCATTCCTTCTTTGTGTGCCTACACCACCTAGGTTTGTTGGATATTATAAGCATTGCATTACTTTCTGATCTTCTATTAACTTTTCTGTCTTCCCTAATGTCCTGTAATGTCTTCTTGAAGACAGGGACTTTACATTGTCCAAATTATATTTCCAGTGCTGACATATTGACGATGTCATTATATTTTGAAAAAAATGAATGAGTTAAATCTAAAGACAGTACTTTAAAGCAGGCTTTTTTTTAGCAATAATAAGAATATCTTCCTTAGTACCTATTTTGATTTGCTCTGTACATCCCTATATGGTTGTCAGTGGAGGTATTATTTCTGTATAAGGAATTGCATCTCAGAGAGAAAGTGTTCTAGGAATGTGTATTAGTTTTCTATGGCTGCTGTAATGATTTACCACAAACTTAATGGCTTAAAACAACACACATTTATTATCTTACAGTTCTGTTTGTTAGAAATCCTACATTGGGCTAAAATCAAGGTGTTGGCAGGATTGCATTTCCTTCTGGAGGCTCTGGAGGAGAACCCGTTTCCTTGCCTTTTACAGATTTTTGAAGCTGCCCACATTCCTTGGCTCATGGACCCTTTTTTCCATGTTCAGAGTCAGCAGTAGTGGGTCGAGGCCTTCTCACATCATATTACTCTGACCTCTTCTGTCTCTTTTTCCACTTTTAAGGACTTTGGTAATTATGTTATAATTATGTTATACCCTCCCAGATTATCCAGGATAATCTCTTTTTTAAGTCCTTCTGATTAACAACCTTAATTCCCTCTGTAGCCTTAAGTCTCCTGACATATAAGGTAACATAATTATAGAATTCAGGGATTAAGATGTGGACATCTTCGAGTGGGCGGGGGGTGGCGGGAGAGTTCCTCTGTCTTACAGCATGTCTTATGGAAAAAGGGGAATCTGAATAAGCCTCACATGGTGGAAGGGTTTCCTCTAGCAGAATTTGGGGAAAGAATGTTTCAGAGGGAAAGGGCAGCACAAGTAGCAAACAAGGTGAGAGAGTCAAGGCATGTGTTCGGAACAGCAAGTATCTGGAGTGGGGTAGACCAGGGATAGGGTAAATGAGTAGAGGTAAGTCATGAAAGAAAAAAAAACAGAAAAGTAAATGGGGGCCAGACTGGAAGGCCCTGAAGGGTAGGCCGAGAAGTTTGGAATTCATTGTCTTTACAGTAGGTGCCACTTAAAGGCTTTAGAAGAAAAATGTCATGATCTGCTGCACTTTAGAAAATTTACCCTTATAGTGACATGTAGAGTGGTTACATGCTAGAAGGTTATTGAAAAGTTACAGCAAAAGGTAATAAAAGTGCCAGTGAGAGTGGAAAAGAGGGGGCTAAATTAAGAGTACTTC
>NW_011908962.1:0-1096 GCF_000151845.1 Pteropus vampyrus
ATGGCTCTTGGAGGCCTGGAGGACACAGAGTCGCGCCACCGTGCCCGGGGCACGGCAGGACCCCGGACTCAAGGCGCCGGTTCCCCTGTGGGTCCGGCTGTCCCCAGGCGGCCGCGTCGTGCTGTGCAGACGTGTGTGACATTGCCTCAGTTAAGGGCTGTGGCGGGGCGCTGTGTCTCCTGGGCGATGACGGTGGTGAGCCCTGCACACGTGTCACGTTTGCCCCATGGGGCTCGGGCGTGGAGGGGGGTGTGGCGAGCCCTATGCGCTCCCTGCAGCCGCTGGGCCTGGTGGCCAGGAAGCCCCTGTCGCTCACTGTGCCAGGCCCCTAGCCGGCAGGGGCAGCCCCCGGCTCCACTTCCCGGCGTGGAGACTGAGGTCGGGAGCATACGTGGCCCCCCTGGTCACACAGCTGCAGGTGGCGAGGCCGCGGTCTGAGCGGGCTTCTTCCTGGCTCTGGACTCTGGTCCCTTGGCCGCGAGACTAGATGGACAGGCTCCTTACCTCAGGAAGCGGGCAGCCAGCCGCGGGTAAGACGCTGTCAGGTGTGGTAAAAGCCCGGGGTGGGGCGGGGGCCGGCGGTCAGAGATGGCCCTGGGGAGCACGCTGGGTCAGAGATGGCCCCGGGGAGCACGCTGGACGTGATCTTTCCGAAGGGCATGGGGGCTGCTGGGTGAAGGGCCGGTGGGGAAGAACGTGCCCGTTCGCGGGCCGGGGTGCGAGCCCCCAGGCAGGCGCCGTGAGCTCTGGGGAGGGCCGTGGGCTGGAGGCCCGGGTTCCCGGGGGCTTTGCGGTCCCCGCCGAGGAACTCGCTCTTGTGTTTTGTCGCTGGAAGCAGAGCGTGTTTGGGAAACCCACATTCCCAGGCGTGGAGACGCTGCTAGGGGCCCGCATTCCGCATGGGGCTCGCCCCGGTTCTTGGTGGGCGGTCTGCTGTGGCCTGAGGGTGTGCCACTCATCTAAAGCTGGGCGTCTGGGCTTACAGGCCCCGTGGGTACACGAAAGGGGGCCAGCTGCAGTGGGGACACGGGAGAGCCCCATGGCTGCTCCTCGGGCCCCGGCATGAGCTTCCTGTGCAGCCCGGGGAGGCCTGAGC
>NW_011908963.1:0-1493 GCF_000151845.1 Pteropus vampyrus
ATGCAGCTGGAGAGGTAGCGGGCCAGATCGAGGGGGACCTGAGGCTGGTTGTGAGCTTCAGGGGACCCCTGCATCAGCTGCGAGTTTCACGTAAACCATTCTGCAGGCAGGAGGGAAGATGGGCTCCAGTGATAGGGAATAAAAAGAAGAAAAACTGAAAGAAGAGGATAAAAAGGGAAAGGGGAAGGGATATGGGATCAGAGAGGAACATGAGGGTGACTGAGATAGTAGAAGGCAAGGAAAATGGGGGGCAAGGAGGAAATGGGATGAGGAGGAGAGAGACAGTGGGCAAAAAGAAGAGGGAGAGGTAGGGCCTCCGTGCAGAGAAGGGAGGAGCCCCTCATCACCACAGGTCCCACCAGCCAGTGGCACCTACAGACCACATCACCTCCTCTCAACCGGGCTACTTTCTTTTCAAACTTCGAAGTTTATTCTTAAAAGCCATGGAGATTTGCCCATGTGTGAAAGTCCCAGATTTTAGACCTTGACTTTGGACCTTGAGAGGTGGAGGCCAGTGTACAGAAGAATCAGCCCATTTGATAGTGAAAGGTACTTGGTTTCCTCATTACTGTTCTTTAAGAATGAGGGCTGCATCCTGGGCTCCCATGCAATGGCCACATTTGAGAGCAGTGTCAGCACTCAGTGCCTGTAGTTAAGTGAGTGCAGACATGGGCTCCATGCCTCTGTGTGTGAACATGTATGTATGCGCATGTGTGCACGCACACATTCCCCACTAGACAGTGAGCCTCGTGAGAGTGGGGATTATATCTAACGTTTTTCACCCCAGCATTTGGCTCAGTCACTCCCACAACAGCAAATGCTCAGTATGGGTTTCCTGAATGAAGAGTTTCTAGAGGCCACAGGGGCATTAGGGACAAACTACAGAGAAAGGAAATGGGAATGAATATTTTCTCGTTTGGTTAAAACATGTGATTATGACTCTCATTAGTGATCCTTTCACTGGGTGATTGGACTACAGAGGAAACTCCCTTTGTTCTTCAGCAGATTTTATAAATTAGGCTCATTATTTGGCACTGGTTCAGTGAGAAGATAAATACATTTCATTAAAGCATCTACCTGTGTTACACACAACATATGTTATCAAACAAACTATTATATATGAATATGTATGAACTAAAAATGATATTTCTCAACATCTTTTACTCTTTTTGAACTTACGAGGTGAAAATCCCACAAAATATTCTATCAGGCTATTTACAACAATTTCCTGTCCTGGCCTGCCCCATCTTGCAGAGGAAGCAGTTCCCGGGGACATGTTGAAATGGCTTAATAAGGTCCAGGAACTCAAATAGTTGAAACACACTCTAGTTGCATTACACAATGAAAAGGAAATCCATGCCAGAAGAATGTATTTCCAAACAGACCCCTAAGTCGTTTCTGGGGGTCCTGACACTCTCTCCTTTCCTTAGAACTGTCCATTCTCCTAATTGGGGAGGTCCTGGCTCCCAGGGAGAGAAACTCTGATGAAAGAG
>NW_011908964.1:0-1722 GCF_000151845.1 Pteropus vampyrus
CCAGAGAGGATATATAGATGGCCAATAGACACATGAAAAGATGCTCAATGTCACTAATCATCAGAGAAATGCAAATTAAAACTACAATAAGGTATCGACATGATAAGTAATAACAAGTGTTGGTGAGGATGTGGAGAAAAGGGAATCTTTGTGTACTGTTGGTGGCATTGCAAATTGGTGCAGCCACTATAGAAAACAGTATGGAGGTTCCTCAAAAAATTAAAAATAGAAAAATCATATGACCCAGCAATCTCACTTCTGGGTATTTAAAAGAAATCCCAAACACTAATTTGAAAAAATATATGTACCTCTATGTTCAATGCAGCATTATTTACAACAGCCAAGATGTAGAAGCAAACTAAGTGTTCACTGATAGACAACTGGATAAAGAAGAGGTGGTACATATATACAGTAGAATATTACTGGGCCATAAAAAAAGAATGAAATCACTATTTGCAACAACATGGATGGACCTAGAGGGTGTTATGCTGAGTACGTCAGACAGAGAAAGATAAATACCATATGATTTCACTTACATGTCGAATCTAAAAAAACGTAATAAATGAACAAACAAAATAGAAATAAACTCATAGACACAGAGAAAAGACTGATGATTGCCAGATGAGAGGGGATTTAGGGGCTGGGTGAAAAAGGTGAAGGGATTAAGAAGTACAAATTGGCAGTTACAAAATAGCCACAGTAGTGTAAAATACAGCATAGGGAACATAGTCAATAATACTATATGTATAGTGCCAGGTAGGTAATGACTTATTGGGGAGATCACTTTGTAAGTTATATAAGTGCTGTATACCTAAACCTAATATAATATTGAGTGTCCACTATGCTGTATACCTAAACCTAATATAATATTGAGTGTCAACTGTAATTGAAAACAATTTTTTAAATTTATGAAAAGTTAAATTTGGACATGCAAGGTCTCAGAAACATGTCATTCATTCACCACGTACTTTTTTCTAAAACAAAGTCCTTGAGGAGGTACCACGGTCAAGCAACTAATGTATCAGAAAAAAGAGCTCAAAGAAAGAGGAGGAGACAGTGAGGAGCAGTAAATACATACAACTTGTAGTTAACTCTAATTTTGGTGATTTTGTCCATGTACATTTAATACACTAAGAATTATTTCTAAAATTAAAAGTCACAATGTAAAATAAAATTAATAAGTATCTGGACATAAAATTCTAGTTATTAAAATAAAAATCAATAAAACCTGAGTACGTGGGAAGGGGTTGGTGGTTAAAAATTTGTATTTAAATTCTTATCATAGCCTGGGAAGTAAAAGGGGGTGAGTAATGTGTAATACTTTATGCTGATAGGTAAAATATAGATTCAAATGTTTGCGAAAAATATAAGGAAAATCATTAGTAGAATAGAAATAGAAACTTTCAAATCACATGAAAATGATATTCATTTATTCATTCATTCATACAATAGTTATTGGGTGCACTTGGGTCCATGCAGTACATGCTATGATAAGCAAAACAGACACAGCCCCTGTCCTCTAGGAGGTTCCCTTCTAGTATGAGTGAAGGCATGAATTAGTAGTTGATTTTGGTCACCCTTGACTACATTTGTCATGGTACTAATAAGACAAAAATGAGCACAGTAAAGAACTGGGCTGTTGGTAGGAAGAAAGAGAATCAAGAGAGTTTAAAATTGGGAGACTTTTAGGATGGAATTCCATCCCTTACAAGATAAAATTGT
>NW_011908965.1:0-1825 GCF_000151845.1 Pteropus vampyrus
AAGAAGGTGGTCCAGTTTTATTTTTGCATGTGTCTGTCCAGTATTGCCAGCAGCATTTATTGACTAGACTGTCTTTATGCCATTGTATAGTCTTGCCTCCTTTGTCATAAATTTAATGAAATATACGTGTGGGTTTATATGTGGGCTCTCTATTCTGTTCTGTTGATCTATGTGTCTGTGTTTATGCCATTACCATGCTGTTTTGGTTACTATAACCTTGTAGTATAGTTTGATATCAGGTAGAGTGGTATCTCCAACTTTTCATCTTTCTTAAGATTGCTATGGCTGTTTGGCTCTCTTGTGTTTCCATCTAAATTTTAAGATTTTTTGTTCTAGTTCTGTGAAAAATGTCATTGGTATTTTGATGAGAATTGCATTGAATCTATAAATCGCTTTGGGTAGTATGGAAATTTTAACGATGTTAATTCTTCGTATCCGTGAGCATGGTATGTACTTCCATTTATTTGTATCTTCTTCAGTTTCTTTCTTCAGTGTCTTAATAATTTTCTGAGTACAAGTCTTTTACCGTCTAGGCTAAATTTATTCCTAGGTATTTTACTTTATTTTATTTTTGATGCAATTGTAAATGGGTTTGTTTTCTTAATTTCTCTTTCTGGTAGTTCATTATTGTATAAAAATGCAACTGATTTCTGAATACTAATTTCGTGTCCTGCTACTTTACTGAATTCATTTATCAGTTCTAACAGTTTTTGATAGACTTTAGTTTTCTCAGTTTTAATTTATGAGGGCAGCCTAGCTTCCACTAAGTCCTTCCTCTCAGAGTGTGAGAGAGGGCACCTTCAAAGTAGAACCCACATGGCCTTCAGGGCTTTCCTGTGCTGGACGAGTTCCTGCAGGACCACTTTCAAATGCGAACAGCTCCTTTGTAAGGCGGATGGAGTGCAGAAGCCTGTCAAAACAGACTGGCTCCCAGGACACATAAATCAGTCACTCGGACCTCATAGCATCCCACAGTATAGACTGATTCCTCTACTTCTGTGAGCACATCAGCACCTCTGTGAGGGGAGACCTTGGCATTGCATCAGAGTGAGCGTCTGTGCTGAGCTCCTTGCCAAGGAAGGAGGCAGCTTTCTATGCCAGAAACAAGAAGGGATGAGCAGCAGCACTGTGTTCCCAGGCCCCCTGTTAGCACACTTGGAGACTGCTGCTTTTTCCTCCTGCCAGGCCAAACACAGGAGGACCCCTGTCCTTTCCAGAATTCAAAGTGTTTCTTTGATCAGGTTTACATGGGTCCCAGGTAGAATCCCTGGAAACATGTTTGTTTGTTTGTTTGTTTGTTTGTTTGTTTGTTTGTTTGATTGAAATAAAGCTGACAATGCTTCCAAAGACCTGTCTGGAGATAGAGCAGTCTTAGTATTGCAGTGTAGAGGCTTTACTTACCAGGAGAGAAGAGGTAACTCTGGCTTTCCTGGAATGATTGAGACACACACACCCCATACTCCCATGTGTCACTCTGCCTCTAACCCTTTAAACAGAAATGTAGAGGCAGGGATGGAAAGAACTCACTCTTGAAGTATTGGAGGAAAGGAGTTCCCCAATGTGGTGGCCTCCGGGGTCAGCCTCCAGCCCTGCCCTTGCCGGCTGAGTAACTTACCAAGTCTCTTAGTGTCTCTGAGACCACTGCATTATCTGTCAAAGAGGACTGATAGCACCTCTCCTTCTGAAGCCATGGGGAGTAAATAAAATAAACAGTGAGAGATACCCAGCAAATGTTCGTCCTTTTGGTTCCCAGCTAGTTCCAAATATGGACTGGTGCTGGCAGAGCTCTCTCAAGTCCCTGGTGGTACTTGCAGCCATTAGATTT
>NW_011908966.1:0-2011 GCF_000151845.1 Pteropus vampyrus
GCTTAACTTCCTACAATGCACAGGACATCCCCCCACAACAGAGGACTTTTGTGTTCCAACATGTCAGTAGTGCCAAGGCTGAGAAACCGGGCTCTAACTGGATGACCGTTGAGTAAATGAGTGAGCTATTGAGCACCCGCTATGTGCCCTGGGAATGCACAGATGAAAAAGACACAGTCTCTTCACTTGAGAGCTCATACTCCAGTACGAGAGACAGAGACAAGTGGCCACATTAGTATGAAATGTGATCTAATGGAGGAGGTACGAGAATAGAGATAAGAACCACCACCAATCCCTCTTAAGTCATGTGAGCTGGGCTTTGAAAGATGAACGGATGTTTGGCCAGGACGCAGGTAGAGATGAAGGGTGAATAGAGGCATTCAATGCTCCTCCGTGCTGGGGACACCACAAGCAACCCGGTGCGACTGGAGTGCAGGGTTCTTAAGAAGGAATAGCTGGAGACAGGGTGAGAGGGCACTGGATGCCATGGGAAGACCCCTTGGCTCTGTCATATGGACACAGAGTTCAAGAAAGTTGTTAAGCAGACAGTAGTAACATGATCAGATCAATCTTTTAAAATTAAGAATATATTATCTCTTCGGTTAAAAAATTCTTCCCTCATGTAAAGAATTAATATAAGATTAATCTCATTCATAAGTCCACCATGATTACCTCACACCAAAAGATAGTGGAATATACTGGAACCTTCTGGAACACACTGAAACACTCTCATGACCACACTCACCAACCCCTCTCTTCGCCTTATATATGTGCCATATTTTTTAAGTATGCAATGCCATAATTTTTAGTAAATTTACAGAGTTGTGTAACTGTTATCATAATCCAGTTTTAGAACATTTCTATCATTCCAAAGCATCCCACGTGTGCATCTGTAGTCAATCGCCATTCCTAGCACCAGCCCCAGGCAACCACTATTCTGCTTTCTGTCTCCATGTAGTTGCCATTTCTAGACATTTCATATAAATGGAATCATACAATATGTGGTCTTTTTGCTTCCAGCTTCTTTCACTCAGCATTGTGTTTTGAGGTTCATCATATGGAAGCATGAGTCAGCAGTTTGTTCCTTTTTAATTGATGAATATTCTAGTCAGAGGTCTATTTAAAAGATGATGCTGGTTCTAGAATGAAAGATGGGTAGGAGGAGAAAGAAATTAGAATCTAGGGGACCAGCCAGGAAACCATGGTTGTTTAGGCCAGAGAGGAAGGCCTGAGCTGGTGGAGTGGCAGCGAGCATGGAGAGAGGGAAGGCATTGGAGGTCACGGTGCCTGGAGGCAATTTGCTTACATGGGTTGTTGGGAAGGTTAGAAGCCTGGGGCAGGTCTGGATTCCCACAGGGCTAAGGAAGGTGAGGTAAGCTGATAGCACTTCAGGTTCATGCCTTGCTGATCCCGTGGTGTGTCCACTGATCCATCAGCCCTGAGGCCCCTCCTGATAGCCTGCTCTTTGGGCGACTGGGATGAAGACACTAGGAACATCTGTCAACCGTGCCAAAGTCACAAAGCTGTGAGGGACAGCAAATTCAGGAATGACAAAATTAAAAAACTCTTGGGAGGCTCAAAGTGATGAGCCATGACAGTATCTGGGTGGTTCTATGGTGGTAGGCCTAAAAACACCGGTAAAAACACCTAAAAACACTGTGATTTTCTGGATACTTGTCCATCTTCCTAGGATGCTGTGAGCTTTTTGAGAAGAACGGTGTCTGCAGGGTAAAAGGAAAATCCCGAGGGATGGCTCCATAGTGTAGTGGTTAGTATGTCTGTTTTACACGCAGAAGGTCCTGGGTTCGCGCCCCAGGTGGAGCTACAGACCATAACCCAGGTGCACCGGGCCCTGGACCCCGTATGCACATCGCGAGCGTGTGGGAGGAGACACCTCGCCTTCAGAGATCCAGTTCTTAAGGGGAAACGGCAACATCCATAGGTCAGAGTGGAAGTGGGAGTGGGGGAAATTAAAGAGTTGCAGGGGAGGAGAATCATGAGAAAACAACCC
>NW_011908967.1:0-1581 GCF_000151845.1 Pteropus vampyrus
TGTAGCAATTAAAGAGTATGGATTCTGGAGCCATAAGGCTGGGTTCAAATCCCAGCTCTATCCCTTAATTATCCTTGAACATGCTCCTCTTTCTCAGTCTTTTTCTCTGTAAAGTAGAGATCAAAACAGTATCTCATAATTACGAGGATTAAATGAGTACACTTAGAACAGTCTGCATGTCTTAGAGCTCTAGGTGGGTGTTATTGCTGCTAATACTGTAATTCTGGCACCTTCTCTTTGGTCTATTATTTTCTTAGAGTCTTTAAGGACACCCTTGCTACTGAAATAACAAAGGAACTAATTGCCTGCCCCCAAATGGTCCTTTTTCTTTTTACACTCTCTGTGTAAAGGGCCTGGGGTACAGACATATAGGTTTGTTGCTCTCATTCGGGTAGAATATTTAGAGGGAGAACAGTCTCTGGAGGAGGCAGCCCCACCATAGGCCCTGCTTGTGCTGGAGCACCCTGGGGAATTGGGGACTGCTTCAGGGCGTCCTTGTGAGCAAGCAGTGTCCCAGCCAGGTTTTAGTGTCCACAGAGGATGGTGTGGCTCCTGGAAACCATGTGTGCCCAACATCTCTCCCCTCACCTGTTTCTGCCTCACATAGCCCAGGCCTTTCACAGCCTCAGGGCTGAACTCTGAGCCTTCTGTCAGTCTTGCCACTAGTGTTCTACCTCAGCTTCCACCCATTTTTAGACTTGTTTTGTACAGTTTTCCTAGCTGGGAGATGATCCATTTAATAGCCAGTCCCAATGAATCTTAGTGATCAAGATTAATACTACAACACTGGATTCACTGGACAATGAGTCTGCTTTCTCTGTCCCCATTGCTACATGCCCCTCTTGGTGTGATTTGTTTCTAGACCTCTCTTCAGCCCCTACCTAGAGCAGTCTCCCCAGCAAGTGGACACTATGGAAAACCACATTTTTGGCCATCCTGGACTGCTGCTTCCCCTGTCCCCCTGAGCATGCAGTGGAGGAGTATGGCTGGCCTTCCTGACTCCTGTCTGCCTTTGCAGCTCTTCCCAGGCCCATTCCTGCCATCTTTTTTCTTCCTTCCTCCTCAGTTCCCCTCAGCCCTCCTCTCTTTCTTCTTTCTTCTTCTAGTCTTCCTTTCTCCACCTACCTCCCCATCCTCTTTCCTTCTTTACTCAGGATAACCCTGTGTGGTACCTGGGGTCCTTTCTCATCTGTACCCCAGGAGTATTTGGAGCTATTAAGAGTCTTATGCACACTCATCTAAGCTTAGATTCAACATATCATAATCACATGCTCCAGACACATAGATTTCGCTCCTTTCAAACAGTGTCCATGGTAGCAGCTTCATCCGTTCATTCAACAAATGCTTATTAGAAGCCTACTTTATACTCAGCCTTAGTCTGGGGTTACTGGAGTAAATAAGACAGATGTGCCCCAATTTTCATGAAGGTTATAGAGGGGAGAAAAGAATGAACAAATACACAAGATGATTTTGTTAATAAGTGCCATGAAGAAAAGAAAGCAGAGTGATATGAAAGTGACTGAGATTGTCAGGGCAGGCCTCACAAAGAGGTGACACTTGAGACCTAGATGATCAGATTGC
>NW_011908968.1:0-1906 GCF_000151845.1 Pteropus vampyrus
GTCAGAATTTATAAGCCTTTTTCCTGCTTCAAGAAGGTATGTTATTTCAGAAGATGTAGAATGTTTACTTTTAAATGTTTTGCAAACCAGGTACAATGCAGTTTTTCTTCCATATTTGCACATAAAATGCCGAGGTTATCTACAGCTGTTTAATGAACGGCGGACAAACACAGGGGCTTCAGAAACAATGATACACATTTCTTTGCTCCCAGTTCTCCAGTTTGGACAGGGCTCGCTTCCATTCCATGTGCCATCTGCGGGATTGGAAAGTTCCAGATGACTTATTCTCTCACATGTGTAGCGAGAGACTCGGGGGCATCTTCCTCCACATAGCTTTTCCACGTGGATTTTTGGGGCCACCAGGAAGCACTATACAACATGATCCATGTATTTTTCTGAAGAGGGAAAAGGAAAAAAGATGACTTTTCTGGGTTTTTTTTTTTTATCTAGTCTTACTCTGTTTATTAATTTTATAATGCAGTGATGTAATTGTATGTCTAACTTTGTTATAACTACATTCAGATGGCTGTGTAATAGTGACATAATTTGTCAAGTTTAAACTGGATTGGCTATTTGAGGATGGTTCATAAATACAGATTTGAGGGTGGGGGAAAAGAGATAATGAGTACTTTATGGGATATTTGGCTCCAAGTTACATTACCAAAGTACTAGATAAAAACCCTGAATTTGTACTTTGTGAAATAGGTAAGTGATAGTCTCCTCTGGGTCATGTGTTACAACCCATAAAATATCTCAACATAATAAAACTGGAAAAAAACTTTAAAAACATCTCAAGCATTTTCATAGTAATCCTGTGGTTGTCCTTTGTACAGGAGAAAGAAGAGATAGTCTACCTTAGATCTTCTGTAATTGCTGCTCAGGGCACTCTGTCTCGTCTCCCAAACAGGTCTCTCCTGTCTTAATGCCCTTGGACATGACTGTCATTTCATTTAGACAGTTCTCATCCCGATTCCATCTTGACGTCATCCTCTTACTAGGTTCAGGTGTGACAATGGAAATTTGTCTGAAGTGTGGGCCAGAGACCATCTCCGTCAGAGTCCCCCGGAAAGCTTAATAAAAAGTGCAGATTTTTGGGTCTGCCGCATACTTAGCATATCCAGATCTCTTAGAAGGGGTCTGGGTCACGTGAAGTTGGAGGATCACATTTGAAGGCTCTATACGTGGGTTCTCCATGGGGGTGATATCCCTCTGCGGGGGGAGATGAAAAAGTAGCTATTACAGTGGTTTGTGGTCTCCATAAGTCAGTCCTACCTGACAAAGTCTTATTCCTGAATATTTAATTTCTCCCGTTAAGGAGAAATTTAAATTGTTTTTCCCCTGAGGATAGGAATGACGAAAAAAAGGTTGAGAAACATCGTCCTGTAAGAATTACTGTGACGTATCTGCCTCACAGGACCTGCGCCACTTCCCCCATCCTGGGAAACCTGTGGTTTGGATAATGTTTTTTTAATACTGAGATTTTACCTACATTAAGTGGGTCTTCTTTTAAAAAATCTAGAGGGTGAAAGCATTTTACTCTGCGGTGTTTTGCGTCCAAACAGATTGATCTCATCCTTATGGACAAAGCACTGGCAGGATGAACTCTGTTCTGGGGTTGGGAAACCTGGCGCTCTGCAGCAGCCCCTCCTCATCTGCAGGAGGGATGTGTCCTAAGACCCCCCAGGAGACGTGGGTGGCACCGATCCCATATATGCTACGTTTTCCCTGTACATATTCACCTGTGATAAAGTTTATTTTATAAATAGACACAGTAAGAGATTAAAATAATAAATCAGGACAATTATATTAATGTACTATAACAAAAGTTATGTGAATATGGTCTCAAATTACCTTATGGTACATTGAGATGGTATGAAATTTCATTATGCTACTCAGAATCACCTGT
>NW_011908969.1:0-2126 GCF_000151845.1 Pteropus vampyrus
AGTTTTTAATTAGTTTTTTCTTCTTATCTTGACATTTTCATTACATACAATTTTGAAATAGCATACTAAAACTAGAAATAAAAAGGTGATTATAGCAAGTTCAATTTGGGCACTTTTACTGCTGGTTAAATTTTCATTGGTGAACACATTTTACTTAAGTGAACACATAGGCTTCTTTCTGAGTGTAACTCCTAGTAGGCATGCCACAAAAAGAAAAATATAAAAATAATCAAAATTTAATATTTGTTTTTAATATTTATTTTTGCAATGATAAAATACAGAATTTAAAATAGTAAATAATTTATCATGCCTGCACAGTATAAAAAAAAACAAAAATATGATTAAGACATGTAAATATCATGAGTCTACTGCTTTAATATCACCATAGGTACTTATTATCCTATTAACTATACTTTCCTCTTGATATTATAAGATTCAACTCAGTGAATAAATATTTAAACTTTGTACCATGCATAGCATTATGTTCTATTGAGATTATTGATGGTGCTTCTAATTTTGACCCTGAAGAAAATCAATAAACTGATGTTGAAAGACTTAAATGGTATACACCCTCAGACAGGAGTATACCAAATTACCAAGATAATAACTGTCTTCAATTTCAGAACCGAAGCGTCCTACACATAGGATACATCCAATAAAAAAGATAAGAACAACAGGGAGGAGCTATTTTTAGAAGGAACTGAGGAACCATTGCATGATAGATCTGAAGCCTCATTGCCTACTAAGTCCTACTCCTAATATGCATAGAATTCTTGTGCTCAGTAACAGGAGAGATTATTGAAATGCAAGTTGGTTAGATGTCCAGTATTTCTTTACAAGCTATGAAAATTAATTATAGGCAATATTTAAAATTAAGTTATTAATTTTGAAATGAGGAAAATTAATTTAATATTCAACTATGATATCCAAAGTATAATCATATTGATACCATGGAGAGATAGCTAAATTTTAATATAAAAGTTAGCTTTGGGTTCATCTTGAACTGGTTAGCTAAAATTCTTTTTTAAGTTTCTAAGGGAAAAAAAATTCAGAATGGATAAAAGGACTTCCTAATTTACTCTTCAAAAGTGATTATACCTTTCTTAATCATGGGCATAAATCTAAAAGTTTGTTTAAAAGTTTTTATATATGGCAAAATGTGTGTGTGTATATGTGTGTGTTGTGTGTGTGTTACACATGAAAACCTCAGATAATGATTAACTGATTATGGATAGTTAGTTACAAGAAAAAAGAATCTAACAGTCACTGAGTTCTTTGTCTCAGGCATTGATTCTCCTTGACTTTTAATTTTCTGCAAGATTGTCTGGCTCCTGCTTACTTCTCATCTCTCTCCTTGCTTCCCGTCTCTCAGGGCCAGCATTTTCTCAGTCCTTCAGTGCCTCCTCCTTATTCTGTTCCCTTTGATTGAAATAAACTTTCCTCTTCTCCGCAGTTAATTCTTACTCGCACTTTAGATTATAGAAAACCTGCCCTTTCTTAATATTTTATCTGATCAATATTAGTAGCCCCATTAGAATGTAAGATATACAAAGGTTGATATGTGGGTTCTATGTCTATCCTTCCTCACTAGTGTAATTACAGAATCTTGAAAAAACATTTTTTTTTTAATGAATGAGTAATCTATTTGTACCATTTATCACACCTTTTTTTTATCCTATGACCAAAATTCATGTAATATTATCATATTACTTTCCAAGTCATTGTGTGCATTTTGTTTTTAGAGCAGCAATTTTGAACATGGCTCAAAATTTCCAAAAGCAGCCATTGCTAGCTGAGTTTGGGCTTTCAAATTTAAAATAAAATAAGGAAAATGAGATAAACTGTAATAATGAAACATTTCTTCATAGAATGGTAGTCAAGTAAATTGTAAAACTATAACATTTTGGAACAAAATCTAGTCCTTTCTAAATTTTTTTTTGAAAAATTGCCAAAACAAACAAAACAATAAAATTCAAAAACAAATAAACTTAAAGTAGTGCCTTTCTGAATGGGGGTGAGTGATCTTGTGATAAGAGACAGTGTAACATGTCTGGGGAATGAAATAAGTGAAGGCATAGGGCAAAAGATCCTCACAAGTGGTGGCTACCACAAAGCACTCAATATCC
>NW_011908970.1:0-2011 GCF_000151845.1 Pteropus vampyrus
TGAGAGAAACGCTCATATGTCTGACATATATAAGCCAAACCGGTGTCATCTAAAAGGATCTTCTGGAGGATGAATGTGGCAACCTGGAGTAAAACAAAATTAAGAAGTCCAAAACATTGCTCAGACGGGTCTTACAACTGCCTATTCATCTCCCAGGAATAATGAAAATCAGAAAATTAAGCAGAGACCCTTGCATTACATATAACTTACTTGACAAGATATGCATAGTACAAAAAAAAAAAAGAAATATTACCATATTGAACGCTTATTATGTGCCAAAATTTTTCCTAAACGTATAACATACCATACACCTTATTTTCACAATAAACCTATGAGGTAGGTACCATTGTTATTCTCAGATTCTTAAAAAGTAGACTTTCTCAGTTACTGAACACCTTACTATGTGCCAAGTATAACTGCTAATCAAAAACTTTCCAAGGTCCCAAGTAATAAAGCTATTAATGTGCAGAGTTGAGATCCAAAACTAGTTTGAACTAGAGCCTCTTTCTTTCCCATGGGCCAAGATGATTTTAGAGATTCAGCTATGCCTCATCTCTTCCATGTGAGGTAAATCTTTTCCTATTCTTAAAAGATCTTTAAGAAATAAAAATTTTAAGCCTCTCTTCAAAAATCGTTTCAAGGGTAGTAAAGAATATCGCCAACTTACGCTCATTAAGTCTTACATAGAAGAGATTTAATTAATACTAGTTTAATTCAAAACAATTATTACAATGATTCTTTTTGGCTGCTCATCATAATCAACTTTGGGAATTATTAAATTTTACTAGGATATAACATTGGGATTGGCTAAATAATGATTACCATTAGGACCAAAGATATCTGGGTCCTAATCACCAAACCTGGTGAATGTTACCTTATATGGCAAAAGGGACTTTGCAGGTGTGATTAAGTTAAAAATCTTGGTGGGGGTGATCACCCTGGATTATCTAAGTGGGCCCTAAATGTAATCTCAAGTGTCCTTATAAGAGGGAAGCAGAGGGAGATTTGACCACAGAAGAGAAGGTGACATGACAGAAGCAGAGTTATGAACATGCTACATAGCTGAATTTGAAGATGGGCTGTGGGAGAGGGGGGACAAGAGCCAAGGAATGCAATTCTAAAAGCTGAGAAAGACCCTCCTGACACCCTAACTTTCGCTTGGTGAAACTTCTAGCCTCCTGAATCAAAACAGAATAGATTTGTGTTGTTTTAAGCCACCAAGGTTGTGGCAATTTGTTTTGGCAGCAATGGAAAACTAATACAAACACATACATGGTCAAATGTGTAACATGCACAGAGTACACTAATCTTAAGTATATCTTAATAAATTTTTACCTATGTACACATTTATGAACCACAACCAGATTAAAATATAGAATTTTTCCAGTACCCCTAAAGATTCCTTTGTGCCTTTTCCCAGGCAATATCTTTCCCAGAGAGGTAATCACTATTCTGACCTATCCCCATTGATTGCTTTTGCTTGTTGTTAAATTTTGCATAAATGGAATCATATAGTATGAACTCCTATGTGTCTGGCTTCTTTCGCTCAACAAAATGCCTATGAGAATCATCTATGTTGCATAAATCAGCAGTTCATTCTTTCTTGCACACATGATGATGTATATTAGAGCTCTTTTCTCTTGGGTGGGACTGCTATGTCATAGGGCAGGCTTGTTTATAGTGAATACTGCCAAACACCTTTCCAAAATAGCTATACTATATACCATAAAGAAGTAGCCCAAGAGCCAACGCAATGTAGAATCTAATTAAGTTAAAAGCACATACCGTTTTAGAGAGCTCACTTCCTGATTCCATAATGCGCAAACACAAAGGGATAATTTCTGTTGTCAATAAAAAGTTGATTACTTCCTGCTCATCTGTTTTCACCAGAGCCCCTAAAGAAAATACAGATGAACAAAATTATGTCAGAATCAAGGTTTCAAATTAAAATTAACTTTGTATTGTTCGTTCATCCAGCTAGTTGTGGAAGTTAAGTAACACAGTACACAAA
>NW_011908971.1:0-2074 GCF_000151845.1 Pteropus vampyrus
ACATTGACTGGAAAAT
The DNA here is from genome assembly GCF_000151845.1 of Pteropus vampyrus. Lineage (NCBI taxonomy): Eukaryota > Metazoa > Chordata > Mammalia > Chiroptera > Pteropodidae > Pteropus > Pteropus vampyrus. The sequence goes on from NW_011908971.1 coordinate 17, forward strand.
ACTTTTCTCCAGATTTTAGAGCCATTTCTCTTACATCAACTTATATAATAAAAAAGAAGAAAAAATGTAATCATAATTAGAAAAATAGTTACCCATTCTAAAAGTCCCAAACACCACAACTGGTTACATTTCTTTGCGCTCCTTTCTTTTTTTGTTTCAAATGCATAGTAACTAGTTTTTATATAATTACAATACATGTAGGGATATATTTATGTGTGTGTATCTTTATACTTTTAATATTTTTATGTTTCTCCATATTTATTAATCATACTTTTTAATGGCAGCTTAATAGCCAATATTTATACATTTAAAAATAATTTTATATAATTGCAGTAGATATATCATACATATTTACATATATTTCTACTTTTAGTTTTTTTTGTGAATCTCCACATTTTTATCAGATTTATTCTTAATGACAGCATAACGTTTAATTATATCAATACACCCTAATGTAGTTGGCTCTTCTCCCATTAGGGGCATTTAAATTGTTTATAGTTAGTTTTTATTATAAATATCATGCACATTTTAAAAATTATATTCACAGATAAATTTCTAACAGTGGAATCACTGAACATATTTATTTATTGTTTTCTCACTGGCAAATATCTCCCTGGAAAAGTGCTATTATAATGTCATCAGCAATGAAGGAGTCCCACCTAAAGACTTTTATTATTTTTAAAAAAAGTTTTCCTGGAATATTTCCTGGTGTAATTCCCATCATTTATATTTCTTTTGTTATTAGCAGCATTTCTTTGGGGTTTTTTTCACTTTCTATATTTCCTCTTTAGTTAAATTTCTGAATCTCTCACCCATTTACGCATTGGGGTTTTGATAATGGTCTTCTTTATTTTCAAAATGTGTTTTATTTTAATAGAAATTAACCCTTATTATAACTGTTGTAAAATTTTTTCTCTTCCTTAAGCTTTTTTATCTTAATTTTGTTGTTCTATAGCTCTTATTTTTACCAATGTCCACTCTGGTGTGCCACTTCTTTTTCCTTAGATCCCATATCTTAAGTGTTTTTAGATCAATGTCCTTATTCTTAATCGTGTTGGCTACACATTTGTTAGCTTTGGTACTTATTATGTATATAATAAGACTGTATATGATTCTTTTTTCACTATTAGCAAACTATAAACCCTTGAAACACCTAGCTTCTCCTTATTCTACTCTTTGCTTCACATATTTAAGGTATTTTTCATCCCTCAGTTGAAGCACAGTTAATTAACAACATTTTATACCTGTCACTCAGAATAGGTGACAACCATGAACAGTTGGCCTGGCCCTGCCAGCAGCAGAATGTCAGGCCTGACTACTGCTCTTATTTTGAAAGTCTGCTACTGCTACTCTTGTTCTTAGATGTTATCAGAAGGGAGAGTGACACATGAAAGAAGAATTTCGTTAATTTCAGCCAGCTTAGTATATCTAAGTGGCTTCCGAAAAGCCATATACAACAAAGAAGCAACTAGGAAAGATACCCTCTTCTTCATCAAGTAATTGCAACAGCCAGTTGTTTTTCACTCCCATATTGTTCTTATCCATCTCCATGGCAGCATGCCAAATGGGTCTTCTCGTGGGCTTTTTCTCCCAGTGCTCACTTACTGCGTAATATTATACCTGTAACTTCCTTTAAAACACAGCTAAATGGAGACCTTGCATTTTATCATACTTACAGCAGCTTCTTTCATCTTCTTTTAACTTACTGCTGTGTAACAGTTGCTGTGAATTACTATGCCTTCTCTTCCCCACACATTCTCAGCCAAGCGATAGTGTGTTACAGCAGGCAGAATTTCACTAGTTCCATTCAAGACTTTGTTTAGCATGGAATCTAAAATGTGGCTTTATATGACATGGATGAAAGTACCCACGAAAGAGAAGGTAGGATGTGGAGTAGATCTTGGTCTTTAAAGATCCTATAGAAAGTCATACTCTTATGTTCATTTTAACTTAATAGGATAGGATTTATTGTGTATTTGGTGGGCATTTGGATATTTTTGAAAAATACTTGCCTCCCATTTTCTGTTTTTCAAAGATAGGTGACTTCTAACCAACATC
>NW_011908972.1:0-1760 GCF_000151845.1 Pteropus vampyrus
GTAAGTATATAAACTAATAACAGTTGTTTATTATTATCAAATATTATATACTGAATGTAACTGTATGTGCTTTACTTTTATAGGACTGGCAGTGCAATAGATTTGTTTTCAACAGCATCAGCACAAAAACGTGTGTAACATGTTGTGCTGTGGTGTCACTAGGTGATAGACATTTTTCAGTTCCATTACAGTCTCATGGGACCACCACTGTATGTGTGGTTCATCACTGACCGAAGTGGTATGTGGCATATGACTGTATTTAATCCACTATCTGTGTCAGTTTTCTGTCTCTTGGCTTGCTTCACTTATTTACGTTATCCCGGCTTGACCCTGTGGACATTTCAATTTGCAGCCTCCTCCTGAACATCTTGGTTCTCTCTCTAGGTTTTGTCCTTTTCAAGTCCCATCTTCCCTTTTTACTGCCCTAGCTTACCCTCAATATCTGGGCCTGTTTCTATGGAGAACTACTGAGACTTTTAGAGCAATAAAATCCATGTTTACTTAAGCCTGTTTGCTTCATCCCCCACTGCCCACACCTTCCAGAAGAAAAGAAATCTCCCCACCAACTTGCTGATGATTAGATTTTTTTATTGAAAAGTAGGAGTTTCTATTCACCTGTTAGAGATTGAAAGTTTAAGGTACAAACACCTTAAAGAAGATCCATTATCTAATATTTACTCATTAATGTATCAGTAAGTAGAAGTGAGAGTCTAGTTTATTCTGTTTAGATTGGTATGATTTTATATGAGTAAGAGAGCCCTGGGCAACTGGCAGAGGACAGGGTCAGGGCAGGGGAGAGTGGGTTTCTTGTGTGAGAGTGGAGGTAGAGATGGAGCATAGATGTACAAAAGTGAAAAAATTAAAACATCACTGTTTCATGTAGAAATTTGTAGCCATTTCTTTAGTTTATATGCACATGGCTTGTAAATGGAACACTTTTGGGGAAAACTTTTTTCCATATAGTTTTAAATTCTGTATGTAAATATGTTGCCATTTGTTTTGCAGATTATGGGATTAGTGATATGCTTTCCTAAACAACAGCAAAGCTGAAGATGTCTAGGCACTTAGTGGCTTTGACAGTGACCACCCTTCTTGGTGTGGCTGTGGGAGGGTTTGTCCTATGGAAAGGCATCCAGCGCCGGAGGAGTAAAACGAGCCGTGGGACTCAGCAGCAGCACCAGCAGCAGCACCAGCAGCAGCACCAGCAGCACCAGCAGCACCAGCAGTACCACCAGCAGTACCAGCAGCAGCAGCAGCAACAGCAACAGGAAGCTCCAGGCAGGAGAGAGTTATCCACTCCAGAAGAGGACCAGCTGCACTCCAGTGCCACTAGAGCCTCATGGGAGGAGATGATCCTTGAAGCAAAGGTGGTCACTGTGTCTCAGGAGGCAGAGTGGGATCAAATCATGCCCTTGCTTAGGAGTGAGTTAGAAGATTTTCCAGCACTTGGAATCGATTGTGAGTGGGTAAGTTAAAAAGCAAAAATAAAATAAATCTTTCCTGCTTTTCCAGCTAGGGACCTGGAGTAGTCAGGTAGAGGATAAGATTAAAGAATTAGCTTCTCAACTTTCTTGTAAATAGATTTTAATAGAAGCTGCTTTTCTTCTCAAGATAGGGGAGAGCTTATAATCATAGGAGTTCCAGTTTTACCACTACTTATTCTGTGAACTTGGACAAGCTACTTAAGTCATTTGAGCCTCAGTATACTTGTTTGTAATAGGGATGAGATGGTATCTACCTCCCAGGACTTTGCTAAGGAT
>NW_011908973.1:0-1535 GCF_000151845.1 Pteropus vampyrus
ATGAATGGGCCCTTAGAAGAATAGATAGGAGATAGGAAATATTTAACAAAATTTGTCTAGGTGTGGTGTCGACTTCTAGTCTCCTCTCCTGTGATAAGAGTTAATCTTCCCTGGTTGATGAAACTCCCAGAGAGGGGATCTATGACAATGGGGTTCCTTTTGAAATATCTTTCTGTAGGCAGATAAGAGGAGTTCAGAGAATGTCCCTCCTTGTATATGCTATTTTAAAAGTGCCTGTTACTCAAAATAATTAATATACCAAAGCTACATAATTCGGGATGGTACATTCCTGAACTTTTTTACTAGTGAAGTTTAAATTTTAGTGTGTGTGTGGTGGGGAGGGTTATAGACCACAAACATGCAATTAAATCTGCAAGAAAAAAATATTAGAGTGGTGAGTGCTGAACAAGAAAATAAAAGCAGAGTGATGACAAAAAGTAAACTAGTAGGGCTGCTTTAGATTAGGTGGTGCTGAAAGCTCTCTGTGAGGAGGGAATCCTTCAGCTAAGATCTGAAAATGAAGAAAGGATCAGAAATGGGAAGATCACGTGTTACAGCATTCTAAGCACAGCAAGAGCTAGTGCAAAAGCCTTAACTCAGAAATGATATTGGTGTGTCAGTTTGTTAGGGCTGCTGTAACAAAGTTCCACAAACTGGGTGGCTTAAATAACAGGAATTTATTGTTTTGTGGTTTTGGAGGCAATAAGTCTAAGGTAAGCTGTCAGTAGGGTTGCTTTCTTTTGAAGATTCTGAGAAAGAATCTATTCTGTTCCTGTCTCATAGTTTCTGGTAAGTTTTTGGCAATATTTGGCATTCTTAGGCTTAGAGAAACATCATCCTGATTCCTGGCTTTATCTTCAAATGGCATATGTCCATGTGTGTGTCTAAGTTTCCCCTTTTTACAAGGACACCAGTCATAATTAATTAGGGGCTCACTCTACTCCAGATGACTTTATCTTAGCTTAATTAATTACATCTTCAATGACTACATTTCAAAATAAGGTGACATTCTAAGATGTTGGAGGTAAAGACTTCAGCATAGGAATTTTGAGGGCATGCAATTCAACCCAGAACAGTGTATTGTAGGAATGGCAAAAAATCCAGAGAGACAAAAGAGGTGTGGATAAGTCTGTTCCTCTGATAATTTTATGCTTACTTAATGCATGTAATTATGACATTTTCAATTACAAATATCAAAAATATATCTAATTGATTGAAGCAATAAGGCATCAAATTGGCTTGTATACCTAGAAGAACAGAGATAGAATATAATTTCAATTCAGTTTCCTCAGGATTCTCAGGGTTAATCTTTCTTCTGTGTATGAAATTTATCCTCAAGCTGATATAAGAGGATAACATGGCTTTAAAAGAAAGAAGATCTTTATATCCACTCATGACAACATGCAGAGGGAGAGAATCAGCTTTTGAAAGCCACCCTGAATACCTCTCTCTTCCAATCTCAGTGGTCTCAAATGAGCCTCATAAACATTCCTGAATCAACCATTGGCAAAAGAGATGGATTAACAGGGCTATGC
>NW_011908974.1:0-2881 GCF_000151845.1 Pteropus vampyrus
TGAAGCAGAATATTCTTGGCATGGTCAAGAAATAAGGAGGACGTGAGGGCTAGAGTATAGTGAGCAAGGAAAGGCTTAGGATATGAGGTTGGGGAAGGTGGGGTGTAGCTTTTTTCAAATGATGACAGTCATTCTAAGGACTGTGGTTTGACTCTGTGTAAGATAACCACTAGACAGGAGAATTTGAACATAACATGTTAAAATGGAACTTTGATTATCATGATGTCCCATCTCTGGAAATGCCAGGAATATGGAAATTCACTGAAACCATCTTCCTTTTAAACAAACCCAGTTAACCTGTGGATTATTGAATTCAAATCACAGTATGTTAACATTTGGAGATTTCAAAATTTTATGTGTTTGTTTCTTAATTTTGTCTTACTTTTTTTTTTGCTTTGATTTTGCTGTTTGTAATATAAAAAAATAATAATTTTTATTGTTTAAAGTAACCCATATACACAGTTTAAAAGTCAAATATTGTGCTAAGCTTATAAAAGAAATCATGTTTCTTTCCTCTCCCTTTCCTGCCTCTAACTCCTGCTTTCTAGTGGTAACCATTTTCAACTTTTTAATCTATTTTTATGTATTCCTAAATAATATGTTTATTTGCCATTTCTGGATTGTTTTTTCAGTTTTAGATTTTATCTGTTTATTTTCTACTGAAGAATGTAATGATACATCCTTCTCCTACCAACCACATATGTGCTCTCATTTCCCCTCATTTCTTTCCTGTATAGTTTTTCCAGTTTTTGAATGGGTCATTATTCAGTGTTTATATTATTACAGCCATGCACGTTGACCATGTTGTATACTATGATTATTTTTCTTGCTTATGCAACTTTTTCTTTTTCTTTCTTTTCTTTTTTTTTTTGTAATAATTTCTGTTGTTTTTGTATTTGACTATGTACTTATGTTATTAATTCTTCCCCAATTCTCCAAATGCACTTTAAAATTAATCTTACTTTCTTTTACCAAATGTTACCAAATGTAACAGGTAACCTGTCAGTTTGTTTGTTTGTTTGTTTGTTTATTCATTTGTTTCTTTTATTGAAAAACCATCCCTTCTAGACTCCTTTGTCCTTTTGTTCCAATCTGGAAAGGTTGTTCTGTAAGACTAGCGCCCATTGTCACTCTTGGACTTCCTCACCATTCTGGCATTTCTCTATACTCCTATCCCAGGAAAAAAGTGCCTTTTACCTCTTTTATACTACGGCCTCTATTTCTTAGATTCCTTCTTTTCCTTTTTTGCACCACCCCCCCAATTTTTAGGGTGTTGTATTATATACTCTAGTAATTTCCTAAGAAAGCTGTCATAATAGTTACATTTTTTTGATTTTATATACCTGAAAATATATTTATTTATTTATCTTTATATTTCATGGATAATTTGGTGTTGAATTCTGGGTTACAGATTTTTTTCCACTTGGTTCAGAAAGCATTGCTCCATTGTCTTCTAACATTTATGTTCTCATTGAGAAGTCTGATACTTTGATTCCTAATCCTTCGTTGATTTCTGGTGTTTAGCATGACATGACGGGGGGACCTCCCCTTCATTCACACTCTCAACTAATCCACCTGTTTTAAGGCCTTCTCATTATTCCTGTTTTCATCTCTCATTCCTCTTAATTTGACCCTTTCCTGGTTTGGCAGCATGAACTATTCCTGCACTTAGTTGTCATTGCTTTCTGTTGGCATTTAAGTTTTAACTTTATCTTCTCTGTTAAGTTAGGGACCACTCAATCATCTATTTTCTGTCTTCCAAAATTATGTTTAAATCTCTAGTTCTCTGTAAGTTTCCACTCTTTTTTTTTTTTTCTAGTGGAGTGTATACTTTTTAGAAATTTCTTTGGATTGATTTCTGGACACTGCAGGGATAACTATGTGTTCGATATGCTGTAATTAACAGGAAGTTAAGGACTTCAGCATTTTAAGATATAAACCTATCTCTCCACCTTTGTATTTTGTTTCTTTTTAAAGCGACCCAATTTCCATATGCAATCTACAATAGAGCATATTCTCTAACAGTGCAAAGTAACATTTGCTAATATAAAAGCATTAGACAGGAGTTGAATTCATGGAAATCAAATCAACACATGTTCATCAAGGTCTACCATGATAGTACAAGGCATCAAGAGAATATATGATACGGCCTCTCTTTCCAAGGAGTTTGCCATCTTGTTCAGATGAAAAATGTACACACCATGTGAGAGAGTTAAAGATTTCATCAGAAACATAAAAAATACTAGAAATGGACTCAAACAAAAAATCAGATGATTTTAATAAATGGAATAGATAAGGGAGGTGCTTCTGAGAAGAATGAGAATGTGTGAATAAAGACATGGCTTTAACTTTAAACATAAAATAATTTTCAAAATAAAATGCATTTATAACACTAAAAATTTCATACCTATTTTGGGGGGATTTTAAAGGTAATAGCAATAATCAATTTCAACAAAATGTAAGGAACTTTAAATATTTGCAGTCATTTTAGAAACAGATATAATGGCCTTAAAATGGGTTTTTCTTCACACAAATTCTTTGAGTCTTTCTGTTTCTGCTACATGATTTGAAGTGGAGATTGGCCCCTGTGTCTGGCAAACCTAGGCTTAATTGGATTAGCAAATGCAAGTCTAGAATTTTAAATACCAAATTTGTGCACATTCTTGGCATTCTAAACCCATTGGAGGCATTTTGGAATGCTTAAAAGTCTCCAAAGGGTCCAGACTAACCAATCTACCCACTCGGGCAAAAATTTCAACCTAAGGAGATTGCATTTTAATTTTAAAATGTTTTCCAGTTTCTTAGTATACCACTTCAGTTTAGCCCTTTGTACATGAGCCTAAATGCATCAGAGAATATGCCTCCTATTCATATCTTATCT
>NW_011908975.1:0-1827 GCF_000151845.1 Pteropus vampyrus
CGGATCCTGAAGCCTGCACTGGCTGCTTGGCCGGCCCTCTGATATCATGCAGACATTCCTCCGATGAGCTCTTAAGTCAGGCATCCTTGTCTTCATGTGAGTTGGCTTGGATCTCCATCCAAAATGCCCATCAATCTGACCATCAACTCTTTATCCTCTGCCGCATCCCAGGTTCAGGCCTCTGTTGTCTGGCCCACACTAAAAAGTCAGCCCCCTAATTGCCTTCCTCGCTTTTAGTCACACTCCACTTGAATCCATCTTCCCCACTGCTGCCTGTCATCATCTCTCTAAATGACAGATATGAGTGAGTCACTTCCCAGCTCAAAAATACTTAGCAGTTCTCTGTAGCTTATACAGAAAAAGTCCACAATCTAAAATGGTCTACAATGCACTCTATAATTGCACATCAATATGACTTTCTAGCTTCCTGCCTGGTGATGCTTTAGCCTCCATCCTGCCCTGTCTCAACCCTTTCTCTCCCCAAAATCCTTAGCCCAAAGGAATTCCTGAACGTTTTAAAATCTTGTGACTTTTGCTCATACTGTCCCCTTATCCTGAAAATCCCTCTTCCTTGCATTAAACAATAACCAACATTTGTGCCATATGTTGTGGTCCACAAAGAGAGAATTTCTGCTAAATACTCATCTGAGAGCTTCATGTCATTGTTTGAAGGCTGTACCAAGCAGCTTTTTTTGAGTCATAATTATTTACTATGTCATCGTGGGCAATTTATTTAACCTCTTACAGGTTCCTCATCTTTAAAAAGGAGGTAATAATAGTATCTTAGGCTTGTTTTGAATGCTAAGTGAGTGTATACATGTAAAACCTTTAGAACATTGCTGGACACACCGCTTACTAAATGAGGCTTAGCTGCTAATTTTTGTGCTCACAGCATTCCCACTGCTAAGCAACAAACAGCCTAAAGTCTCTAAAGTTAAGACTTAGCTCTTCTGACTCTGAAGTTTATAGTCAGTGGATTTTGCCATAGCACATTGCTTTTCCACCTAGCAAAAATCCTGCTTCTTCCTTCGAGACCCAGCTCAAGAATCTCTTCTCTCATCTCTATGTAACCCTAAGATACAACCAATGTACTTCATTGATGATGCCATTGATTTTAAGATGCACCATTATTTTCTATGTCGTTAAAAACAAAGCCCGCCAATAGAATTGTGAGACACCAACAATTATAAGCCATATCTTGATTTCAGAGGTGTTAATGTGCGCCTTAGAGTCTGTGAAATAAGATAAACTTTCCTTTAACTGGGTTTAAGTGGCGGCCTGTGTGTATCTCTAGCAAAATCGCATCGCAGTGCATCACAGTTGATTGTTAGCAGGGCTGCTTTCCCTACCAGACGTGAGTAACTTCCGAGTAGGAAATACATCTTACTTACTTTGGCATCCTAGTGCCTAACACTGGGCTTGGCACAAGGTAGATGTTCAATACCCATGTGCCTAATATAAATTGAAATCCTCGTACTGTGAGGAGTACACCGAAAATGAAACTTATGTGACAGACGTAACAAACTTCATCGACCCAACGGTTCAACCAGATATACTTTGACACACTTGTCTTCCTGCTTTGAAGCATAGAAAAATTAATGGTGTTATAGGTTGCCTTTCTTACTGTCACTACCTTTCACAGGAAATAGGAGCCTCGACTTGTTTGAAAGTTTTGTAGTTACATGTACATCTCGTATAGGTTTCAAAGACAGATGACCCTTCCTGGTGGCCTGAAGATGTCTACTTTTAAATTAAATATGATAAAGGAAGTGTTCGTCCCTACAGTCTTTGGGGACATGCCCATTTTTTGCTTTCTTTCCCTTATTC
>NW_011908976.1:0-2429 GCF_000151845.1 Pteropus vampyrus
TCCAGTAACTGGTACTCTGCTTGACAGATTTTTTCAATCTTTTTTTATTGTGGTAAAATACACATACTGTAAGATTTACCATGTTAACCATTTTTAAGGGTATAATTCACTTAAAATTAAATCAATTTATTTTGTTGTTCTACCATCACTGCCATCCATCTCCTGTCACACAATTAAGCATTTCTGGAATTGCTGCAACATTCAAGTGACTTGACTACTTGTATCATTTCTACAAATTGACTAATGTACCATTTCCTTTTTTTTTTCCCTGAAAGTTTAAGCTTACTCTGCAAAGGGTATAATTAACACATTCATGTGTGTGTGTGTGTGTGTGTGTGTGTGTGTGTGTGTGTGTGTGTGTGTACTCTTTTGAACTACTTTAACTTGTTCATTCAAATTCAACATTAAAAGACCTCAAGGCCACAGTTTAATGAGATTCACATTTTGGAGGCTACATTAGTATAGTAATGCATTTCATGCTGTTGTTCCATAATTTGCCTAATCAAATAAAATGAGATCAAGCATTATATTGGAAAGGTCCAACCTCTCCATTCACACAAAGTTTTACTTAGCTAATGACATAAGAAATTACTCTTTTCCCAGAATTTTGTTTGCATTTTTAAGCTAGTGAAAAGTCAGAATTTAATCAGTGTATTCTAGTCCTCCCTTAGAATCTAGTGAGACCATTTTCCCTACTAAGTAAAGCCAAAACACTGAGAACAATGTTTGGGGCTTAATTAATTAATTAGTTAAATCAATTGATATATTGATTCTGGGTATGTTATAGGCACTTGGTTGGCCACGTATTTACAGAAGTGAAAAAGACAGAAATGTGGTCATTATCTTTCATGAAGCTTCTTAGCTCTAATTTCGATAGTTTCTATTGCTGCTGTAACAAATTATCATAACTCTTGTGTCTTCAAACAACACAAATTTATTATTTTACTGCTCCGTAGGTCAGAAGTCTGACTGTTTTCCTTATGGAGGCTGTAGGAGAGAATCTGTTTCTTTGAGGTTATAGGACTGAGGTCTCTGCTGACTACCATCCCCGGCTACTGCAGGCTGCCCACACTCCTTGCCTCATGGCTTTCTTCCTTCATCTTCAAAGCCAGCAATGGCAAGTTAGATCTTTCTTGCTTTGCATCTCTTCAACCAAATCTTTTGCCTTTCTGTTCTACTTTTAAGGAATGATTAGATTTGCCCCTCCTAGAAAATCCAAGAGAATCTCCTCATTTCAAGGACCTTAACCTTGATCATATCTGAATGTTCTTGACATGTAAGGTAACGTATTCACGAGTTCCAGACATCTCTGGGTGAGAGGAACATTACTTTGCCTATGACATTGCTATAGAGAGTGAATTGAAGAATTGGGTTGGTGAAAATATGTTCTTGAAATGTTTATTTCAAGTAACAGTTTAAGGTTATATTAGATGCTTTGAAAATGGAACTAAATTAAAAATTACTCAAATTTTTATAATTGTATTTGAAAATTTGTTAATTTCAGATAAATTTAATTTATTGAAACTGGACAAAAAAAGGGGTCACATACTAAACCTGAAAAGCTTAAGGGAGGCCTGCCTGCATGGTGGGCCTTACAAACTCAGAGACCAAAAGTAATCACATAGGATGGTCTGAACATAAAAATTCCTAACTAAAAGCAAGTCAGGGTGGATAGTCACATCCTAGGCCTGTAGCTTCCTTGACAAATGTCAGTCTTTACCTTAAGTGAGGCCATCTATTGTCTTTTTGTGTCTTAGATAACATACCTTTGAAATGTCACAGTAATTTCCTTTTCCAGATCCCTCAGGACAAAACCACCAACCAGAGCAGGAAACCACACAACCCCTCGTTGTTACCTTGTTCCTCGCGTACCATCTCTATGTGCTGTAAATGTTAGTTATTAGCTATCCTGTACCCACCAATATAAAAGAAGTATGTGTCTCTTTATTTTACTTTTTATCCAAACTCAGAAATTTCCTCACTTTGCTCTTTCCCGCCCCCTTAATCTACCACCAATGGATTTCCTGCAACCCTCCTTCCATCTCCTTGTACTCTAATGTATAAAATAAGCTGCAAAACTGCCATTCTCCGGAGCATTTTCTCAATCTGTTGAGATTTTGCTTCCCAGCAATTGTCCTCAGTTTGGCTTAGATAAATTTATAAAACTCCAGGTTTGGAAGTTTCTTATGTCGACAAGACCCAAGTGGAAAAATTCTGTTTATTCTCATGCCAACTGAGGTCTCTTTTTTAACAATTTTGAAAGGCTCATCAGTCTCTGGTTCTTTGTCTACAGCCAATTGGCCACCCTCTCTGTACAAATTCCTAATTCTGAACTACTGCTTTCAATTTTCCTGCTACGAGGCTAAAAAATACCTCTAGAAGATTTGGAATCAATCACAAATTAGCACCATTAATAGATATATAATATA
>NW_011908977.1:0-1995 GCF_000151845.1 Pteropus vampyrus
AAAAAAAAATCTCTTTTTCTAACAAGTATTCTAGAAAAATGTAATCAAATCATAGAATGGGCAGCCCTGGGAAATCTGCTTATGACCTCAAATAGATTTTTATATATCTCTGGCCAAATCTTTCACCTGGCCATTGTTATCAGCCAGCATCAAGACCCAAGAGAGAAGTTTTCCAACTTTTCTCAAGAACTTTTCCAGCTCAGAAACTGTAACTCCCCTAGTATATTTAAGATTTGTTTGAAACTAGACATGAAATTAGGACTCACAATTTAGTAGGTTCTTTAGCATTTCTAGCCAAGTTGATGACACAGACTTTTCCTCTAACTCTAGACTTCCAATAGAATATGAATTCCTTGAGGAAAGAGATCCTATCTTTTTATCTTTGAATCCTCAGCACCTACCATGGTGCCTCATCTAAAAAGCACATCCAATATTAGTTGAATACTTTCCTTTCCACATCATGAGATGTTACTATAACTGCTTTTTTTTTTTTTCCAATTTATTCCATCAACAAATTCTTATCAAAGATCTGCAATACAAAAACTAGTGCTGGGTACGAGAGGGCTATGAAGGCAGATGCTCCATGGACTCCCATCTTCAGTTCTGTCCCAATTCTTCCTGTGGTGATAAGTATGGTTAATTTTGGGTAGCAGCCTCAAGATAAAAAGTGAGCATAGCCCAAGATCATATACTGAGAAGCAGAGTTAAGTCACCAAAGCCTAGCATGAATAGATTTAACATAGTACCCAGGCAAGTCAACACTAAAAATCTGGTTCTGAGAGATTTATCAAAACTAGGCAGAGTCAATAACAAGCATCAGAACCCAAGACAAAGGTCTAAATCAAGCTACCAGGCCAGGGCTGGCCAAGGTGCAAGGAGAAAGTATAAAGTGAAAAATCCAAACACTTGAGAGTCTTTTCTGCTGTTTCGAAAAATAAGCAGATCTCTTTAAAGAGCTTAAGCCTCATTTCCACAGGAGCACTCTGCTGGTGAGGAACATATCCCCTGAAATGAGATGATAACTTCACAAAGAGCTGCAACAGAAGATGGCTGATCAAGAGTATAAAGTGAGGTTCACTGAAATTTTATAAAAATTCTGGAAATGAAAGAATTGTTTTTAGCTGGAAGTAACTTAAAGGGTGTTTGAACTGGGGCATAAAATACTCTAAGATTTGAGCAGAATAGCACCTACTATTCAAAGTTCCTTTAGACAAAAGAGTGTGAACAGCAGAGATCAGAAGCCCAAATGCCTTCAGAGGATATGGGATTAACACAAACATGTTGAGTGGGTAAATATAGGAAAATTGGGACTAAATTGCTTAGATTGACACCAAGCTTAAAATCTGCTTAATTATATAGCCTATTAACACACCGAGTGGGTACAATATAAAGACCACACAAAGTACTTCCAGGAGCCATATACTGTCTTGAGCAGCTAATTTGGGGTCCCTGATGTGTACCAGCAAAACATAAGTGCAACTTAAATTGCTATTATTGATAAATAAAGTCAATGTGGGTTCTGTTTTTTTGTTTTTGTTTTTGTTTTTGTTTTAACTTCTGGTAGTTCTGTTTCTATAATTGTCTTATATCCCTAAAATTATTATGACACAAGGAAGATCATACATATCCCAAGGATGCCTCTGCTTTGGTTTATAGCCAACTCAAGAAAACTGTGGTCATTTCTTTATGACTGGAAACTATGTCACTCAATTGATCATAGTCATCCCAGACCTTAGTCAACAGACCTGCCTCATTAGGGTCCTTTAAAAAGTCATATCTGACCTCAAAGGATAAATAATGATCAATATAAAGGATACTAAAAACACGACAAGTTACGACAATTCCAAAAGGAAGTTCCAATGTTGAGTTTAATTGCTGTTCAAATATCTTCAGAAAGATTACGCTATGATTCAGCATTGATACAAAAGTTAATGTGTTCACAGAAAGGCACAAAACAGCAGTGGGATACAAATCTGATATTAGAGAAGCAAATAT
>NW_011908978.1:0-2739 GCF_000151845.1 Pteropus vampyrus
TAAGCTGTCCCGTTCAGTAATGATAATTATATCAGACTATGTTTTTCAAAGTCACTTAGCCAAACAAATGCCATAAGAACAATGAAATAAACAAATACCACTTTTAAAATACGTAATAGTCATAATCATAATTATAATAAATAATGAATCATAATTGCATCATATTTTGTGCCAGGCAATTTCCTAAGCATCTTATGTAAATTATTTTAATTCTCACAAAAACCTTATTAATAGGTGCTATTTTTGGTCCCATTGTAAAGAAGAGAAAATGGAAGGCCAGGTTTGAAGTGTACCCATAAGAGGCTAACTTGGGACTAGAACGTAAACATGCTGTCTTCTGCCCTTACCTGTGTGCTGTGTGACTTTTTTGAAGTACTTTTATTTATTTTATTTAATATAATATGTCTGTTAAGGTAGATTTTTTTTTTCACAGTTTTCAGATGAGGAATCCGAGGCTCAGAGTAAGCTATTATTTTCTCCAAGTATGGAGTAGAACCAAGCCTTTGCCTCAGTCCACTCTCTTTAAAGATGTGTAAACACACAACTCACGAGTACTTTTTTCTAGTGTTTGCTTTGTGTTTCATTTACTGCCATCTTACACACCACTAGATATTTACAGAACTACCTACGCATTGTTAAATGCTGAATGAGCAGTTGACTATCACACAGTCACCTTAGACCCTATACTCTAGTTTGAAGATAACCAGAACATGGGGATTTGTGATTAAACTTAGCGAGTCCCCACTGGTCATTACAATGGTATGAACAAATTCTCTGTCCCCTTTCTGCCAAGCCAGCATCTATAGCCTGGGTAGCAAATAAAGTCCCACATCAAAGAACAAAGTTGAAGTCCCTGTCACACATGAAGTCCCTGTCCTACATGTGAGGAGGCATGCAGCCTGACACCCACAGCCAGCTTTGTAATTCACAGTACCCGGTGCAAAATAAAATGTGGGGCTCCTTATTCAAAAATCAAGGTATCAAGATGGTGGGAGCAGAGAATCATACTAAATGCAAGACTCTGCATGACCTCACAGTCCCATACTATTAATGCCAGTCCAGCTGACACCTGGTTTAGAACATTTTGCTCAAAACTGACAGCATATGTGTTGTTTAGTATGCAGTACGTAAATGTAAGAAACACAAAGCCAGTACTGGAAACATTTTCAAGGATCCAAGTTTGGCCTTTTACCTAAAAGAGTACTTTATATAAATTATCCATATGCCAGCCCTCTTAGTGCTTGAGAAACTTTAAATTGCTACTTGCTCTGAGCTTTCAATGCCCCATTTTGTGTTATTTCTCTCCACTAAAGTAAATCTTTCAAAAACTAAGTAGTGTCATTATTTCACATTTAGTTAGCATCTGTGGTACATCCTTCTTGTTCTGCAAGTTTCTACCCCCTTCCTTTGCTCCTCAGGCCTAAATTTTTAAGAAATGTTTCAAAGTGCATCAGAAAACTTTGACAAACTCTGAGACCTTTTGGCTGTGGTGTCTTCTCCATGTGTCATTTTCTAAATTCCAAAGGTGTAAGACTTGCAGATTTCCCTGACCAACAAAATTAGAATAAAACAAACAGGAGCTTGACATGGGATTGACAACTTAACTTAATATCACTAGGTAAGAATTTTAAAAATAGTAAACACACATACAAATTATAATATATGTAATATATATTTTAAATTTATTGTGCAATCAATTTGTTATTGCTATTGTTTTATATAAGAAATAACATTTTAATGCCAAAAGAAAAATAAGAATATAATCTGAGTTTCAAATAAAGTAGTCCAAATTTTAAAATTTATATTTTCGAAACCTCACTAGATGAATCTCTGTATTTCCTCTATTCATATAATCTTACTTCATAGCTAAAAAAATTTAAGGGACACATTGTGATGGCTAAATTCTTTAATTCTTAATCCTGAATCTCTTGATTCTAAATGATTCTAATCTACTTTCTTCATCTTTTATACCATTTTCTCAATAAGTAGGAAGCCCAGACCCATCCTCTGTGATAAACCGAGGTTGCTTTTTGGTGTTGCTTATTAAAAGGTAAGAAGCAATTTTCCATCATCAAGACTATTTTTTTCATTATTTTTTAAATTGTATTTTTATTTATTTATCATTTTAAAAAGAGACTCTTTTTAAAGATAGCATCACATCATATCTTCCACTATGTTTTAAAACATTCTGTATACTGTATTTTTTCAGACCAGATAGCTTATCTCATGTGCATTTTTCTCCCTTAATTTTCTTAAAAATGCAGATATGACCTATCAGATACAGGACCCCACACTTTTTAAAAATCTGATTTCGTGGGTAAAATAATGAGAAAACAGATGTAAACTGAGTAGAATTTTACAATAAACAGGCTATTTGGCAGCTTTTAGTGACCTCTATCATAAAAATATAAATTCTCATTTAAAGCAACTCTGTAGTTATTTTTCAATGCTCTTAAACCAATTACAGCGGCTTCTTCTGAATTGTTTATCCATCTCTTCCTGTTAAAGAGGACTCTGAGTTAGTCATCAAGAAGGGATCTCTGTGTTTCTGGTTGCAGTCTAAAATTGAATGAACTCCATTGTTGGCTCATTATAAGATGATGACACTTTTCTCTGTTCCTAAAATTGCCTGTTCCTGCCTTTTTCTTCATAAATGGATGCTCCCAAACTACTCCCACCTCCACAACACAGTAAATGAGTCCTTGATTATATAATGGATTCAGGTATCTCGAGGACAAG
>NW_011908979.1:0-11921 GCF_000151845.1 Pteropus vampyrus
AGGCTTATTGTTTCATAAAGTGCTAGGAAGACTCTTGGGCCATCGCTTTGTGAGTGTCTGGACGGAGCTCCCAGAGGAGGCGGAGCTTTCAAAATTCATATACGTTCAGTGGACACAGGACGTGACTCAGGGACTCTCGGGTCAAGGAAAGACGTCCTGATTTGACAGGGAGCGTGAGGGGCTCCTAGGTCGTGAGTTTGCTAAGAGCTGCTCCTGGAGGCTGGGCACCAGCGTGAGTCAGATTCGGGAGAAACGTCCAGCAGAGCTGACAGTAGGTTCTGGAGAGTCGGCAGAGGACGACGCCGAGCCTGCAGGCCGAGGACGTCCCTGTCACATTTCGCTTCCTTTCTCTCTTCCCTACTTCCCCCCTCATCCTGCCCAAGTATATGCTTCCTATATTTTCTAGTCTATTTCATTCATTCATTCATTCATTCATTCAATTACAAGAGGTCAGATTTTATTTTCTGCGTTGATTTTGACGGATCACTGTGTCACACCCCCTGGGATATTAACGGATCCCACATCAAAAAAGTGTCCCCTGGTCACGTATGCTTCGGAAACTCCAGGCTAGTGACAGTCACAGCTTCTTTGCTGGAGAACACACGGAGCCTTTAACAGGCTGACGGGGACTGTGCGTCTGTAAGAGGAGGCCCCTCCACACTTTCTGAACCCAAAGGGCTGCCGTGACACTCGCTGGGGTGCCGGGAACGTGGCGTCATCAGTGTTGCTCAAGCGTCTGCTCGCTTAGCCCGTATTTCTTGCTTTTATGCGCTAGTTTATTATTTTACACATATAACATGAGTGCGTCTAATAAAAGTAAAAGATCTGTTCACCGGACCCCTCCAGCGTGTCCCCAGCGTCCACATGGTCAAATCTGCTATAATACGACATGTGTGTCCTAAAGGCCACCGGGCTTACACGAAACATGCGTGAGAGGAATAACGAACACTCCAACATTTAGTCAGCGACACATTCAAGCAAATATCGGCACCTAATAAAAACAGTAGCTCAGCTGAACATGTGTTAAATGGTTCAGAAATACATAAATACTGCAGCGAATATGGCCCTCGACCTTGAAGAAGTTCTGGATTTCGCGTGCGGACGTGAGCGTCGGAAAGGTCGCAGCTTATGAATGACTGTGAAGCAAGGGAAGGGGGTTGTCGGGATTGGGGAAGTTCCCCCAGATGTGAACAGTGGAGCTTCATACACACGTGGGGGACGGAAGTGGCTGGTCGGTCCCTAGGGGAGTGTGCAAGTGTGTGTGTGCATGTATGTGTGTTTTCTGTGTTTCTACAGCGTTCGGTTGCGCTCAGGGCAGATGTCTGCGTTCACTTAGTGTTTCTGGTGGACAAAATCGTGGTAAACAAGTGCAAATTCTCATGGTGCCGCGGTTCACTCACACGCTAGACACACTGGAACATATGTGTTTTTATTTTTTAATTTATTTTTTATTTTTAGGCGAGGCAACCCTTGGTTGACCTCACAGGTTGCAAGGACCTTGTCAGCTACGATCCCTTATTTTTTTTATTTTTTACGCCTACAGCACCTGGTCTTCCTAGGTGGTCTCCCATCCAAGTACTAACCAGGCCCGACCCTGCTTAGCTTCCGAGACCAGACGGGATCGGGCTCGTTCAGGGTGGCGTGGCCGGAGACAACACATGTGTTTTTAAACCGCGTGGTAGAGCAGAGGTGACCGTAGCCCATTTCAGAGCATTTCCTTACGGAGGTCTGAACTCAGGGACGTGACAGCTACGACTTCCCACCAGGGGTTCTTAGGAGTGTCCTCCCCCGTCCACACCCAGGCCAACACGCCGACACCCACCTTTACCAGGTGTCCAGGAAGACAGGGCGGCAGAGCAAACCAGGGTCGAACCGGACCACAGCGAAGCCGCAAACCTTTACTTATTTATTTCCCAGTTGTTAATTGCGGGGAAATCTGCACGCGACATAAAAACGACCGTGTCAGCCGTTGTTAAGCACAGTTCAGCGGTTCGTGTCCGCCCACGTCTGTACGCCACCACCATCCCCCTCTCCAGACCTCCATCTGTCCCCACTAACACAGCTCCCTGCTGCCCGCACCCCCGGCCCTGGCCGCCCTTCTGCCTTCTGCCTCTGTGAAGGCGGCCTCTTTAAGGACCTCATGTAAGAGGAGTCACACAGCGTGTGTCTTCGCGTGACTGGCCGATGTCGCTCCGCGTCGTGTCCTCAGGGTTCATCCGTGCCGTAGCGTGTGCCGGCACCTCCTTCCTGTTCGAGGCTGATTGATAGTCCATGGTCTGGCTGGACCACATTTCGTTGATCCACTCATCTGTTGATGGCCACGCGGGTTGCTTCCAGAAAAAGGGTTATCTGAACCCTTGAGTCACAGCAGTTACACGTTAAAGACACGCGTAAGCCAGATGGTTTGCACCCGCATTTCTCCATCTCCCTACAGATGGACTTGGGAGCGGGTCCGTTAACTTCTGGAAGTTACCAAAGTGACATTTTGTAAGGTCACATTTGTGCCTTTTCTAGGGAGATGGACTCTCAACCGATGGGGACTCTCAAGGGCTAGAGAGGCACCTTGCGGTCACCATCTGAATCTGGAGAGAAATACAGCAACCTGACAATTTTGAGAATGAAAACGCTGTGCCGTCATGTTGCCTGCCTGCGGTTGTCACCTGTGCTGCCTGCGGTTGTCACCTGGGCTCTGAGCTCCCTGCGGGAAGGGTGGAGCACTGCCCACCCTTCCCGCAGCCTCTACAGCCACAAAAGTGGGACTCGGAGCCCACACTTGTCCCTTCATTTGTATCTCTTGTCTCTTAGTTCAGGGGTTCACGAAAACTCACGACCCCCAGGGATTACTGAGCAAGAGTTAAGTTTGGGGCTAAACTTAACATGCTCTTCATCTTCAGAATGAGCCTGCATGGCACCGTGAGACACACGGGGCTGTGCCGGGATGCGCCAGCGTTGGGAGACGGATGCTGGTCATCTCCAGCCTGTGTTTCTCAATATTAGTCCCAAACTGGAGAGCACAAAATCCTGGTACGTGTGTCGGATTCTCAGAGGTCTGTGAATTTTATGAACAAACATTTTCTCACTTTTATTGAAATCGCAATCTTAAAAAATGAAGCACGTCTGAGTCATCCAGATCACACCTTATAACCTCGTGGGGTCGTGCCATTTTGGTGCCTAAATTTGCTGAAATTTGAATTCATGCTAGCTAATATGAGGCCCAAGTGACGTCCAACACTGACAAGGTTTAAGTTTTAGCAATTTCCGCTGAGCTATGACATACACACGGCAAAGCGCGCGGATCTTAAGTGGACACGTTGTGAATTTTGACCTCGTTTCGCACGTGGGTAGGCGCCGCTCTGGGATCAAGGTGGGGGACGCTTCCAGCACCCGAAGGCTCCTCGGTGTTCCTTTCCGGAGTCAGCCGCGTCCGTCCCTGCACGGCCCTCACCGGAGGCGACCAGCCTGCTGACTTCCGTCCCTGTGGGTTGGCATCGCCCGTCGGCGAGGGGCCAATAAATTGAACCACAATGCGTGCGGCCGTCTGTGCGTTGTCACCTTTCACTCGTCTTCGTGTCTGTGGACCCGTCCGCATGGTGCGTGGAGGAGCAGCTCGTTTTTGTCACTGCCGGGTACTGTCCCGGCGCGTAATTCATCACACGATTTTAAATGCTTTCTGCTGGCGTTCGGAGGTTAGACATTAAGCCGTGACGCGTTGCGGGTCGTGTCTTTCGGTTGACATCCGCTCCAGCGTGGGGGCGTTTGTGGGTTCAGTTATTGTATGTTTTTGACGGATCGATCCCTTTGCCGGTAAACCGTGACCTTCTTGGTTCTCGTGACAGGTTTTGACTGAAAGCCTGTTCGGTCCGATGGAAGCGTAGCCAGCCCTGTTCTCTATCGGTTCCCGTTTGCGTGTCACCGTTATTTCCATCCGGTTTACGTGTGTCCTTAACGGTAAAGCGAGCCTCGCATAGTCGGCGTATAGTTGGATCTTGTTGATTTTATTCTTATTACTATTTCTAATCCATTCAGATGTTCTGTATCTTCGATGGGAGAATTAGTCCATTTCGATGTAAAGTAACTATTTGCAGGTCAGGCCGTTGCTCCTTTGTTAACTGTTTTCTGACTGTTTTGTGGTTCTCTTATTCTGTTTTTCTCTCTTGCCGTCTCGCTTCGGGACGTGATGGTGACTTTTTTCCTGGAGTGGCACGCTTGATTCGTTTCTCTCCATCGCTCGTCCCTTCTAAGTCTGTGGTTACCGCGGGACTAACAGAAAACATCTCGTAGGTATGACGGTCACAGAAGTGAGAAGGTGAGTTTATTCTTAGCCGTTGAACTGGGGGTACCCGTGGGTCAGGCAGACGGAGAAGTCACCTGGACCTTAGGAGAGAGAACCATGGCACAAGCATATGGTCTCGGGCTGTGGGCCTGGCCTCTGGAATAACCTGACTGTGTAATCCCGTGAGGAAAGAGCCTAACTTTGGAGACTTACAATATTCTTAACCACAGTACGGGCAGCCATTGATTGTGAAGACAGATTTTGAACATGAAAGTGGTTTTTTTCCTACAGCCAGAGAAAGAGAAGAATATTCTAGACCTCATGATCTTTCAACGTTGGGGCCGGCTTTAGAGCCCTGTTTCATGACTGGCTTTGCCTGCCAACGTGCGCTGCCTGGTCATTTCTCTTATTTGGAACAATCTTGGTCTCCAGCTCCCACACTGTTCCATTTACTCTGGCTGTGTAACAAATTACCCCAAAACCTAGTGACTCAAAAAATGAACAAATATTTTGCTCATGAATCTATGATTTGTGCAGGACTCAGAGAGGACAGCTGGTGTTTACCCCATTCGGTGTCAACTGGGGGTGGCTCGAAGTTTAGGGGTTGGAGTCTTCTGAAGCCTCACTCGCTCACTCACTCACTAGCATCTGGTAGTTGAAGTTGGATTTGGCGGAAATCCTGACTGAGACTCTTGGCCGGAACATTCTCCATGTGGCCTCTCCATGTGGTCTGGGCTTCCTAAAAATATGGTGGCTGAGTTCCAAGGGAAAGGCTGGTGGAGAGAGAGAGAGAGAGAGAGAGACAGAGAGAGACAGAGACAGAGAGAGAAGGAGAGGAGTCTTTATGACGTAGCCTCGGTTCGAAGTTAGCAGACTTCCCTCTTAACGAGGAGTGGTGAGTTTCTGGAAGAGCACGTGTGAGTGGGGTACTGTTGTGGGCATTTGTGGAGGACGCTTTCTGCCCCGCACGTCTCTGTGGCTGCGTTGTTGCCTGCGCCTGCCCCCAGCCCTTCCTCCTGCTCCTGGCCCCGGCCGCCCCCTGTCCTTCATGCTCTGCTGACTGCGGCTCAGACCCGAAGGATGGATGGGGCTCACGCTGTCTGTTGTCCTTTCTTACATTCTCATGTCCAAACAAAGTGATCGAAGGTGACAACACCAACCTGACAGCCACTGGTGGGGCACGCTGAAGCCAAGAAAAATGTCTGTGAAGTCTGAGCCTTCCAGATTTTTTTTTCTCTTGTCAGCAAAAACAGTTAGATTTAGAGACTTGTAGTTAACAGTGAGATTTAAGATGTTTGGCCACACAAATCAAAAACCACGAGTCTTCTTGGGTTAGCTGGGGCAAATTTATGATGAAGAAATTATGCTTAAAAAAAATCAAAAAGACTGCAAGACGAGCTGGGATTCCTCTGCCCGCAGGGCAATTTTTTCGTGTGAAATTTGAATTTCTCATCAAGGTGAAAGCTACTGTTGGCGACCTTGTTTATGACCGAGAAAGCAATATATTTGTAAAGCGATGTTCTTCCCAGGAAGTTAAGTCTGTCCCTGACTCGTGGCAAAGTTGTTGTGATTTATCCACAAGCCAAACTTCCCCAACAAGGGAGGATTAAACTGGTTAGCAGTTGAGATAGGACACAGGTGATTCTGACTGGGCAAAGCCACGTGACCAGCACAGGGGTCCCCCCCCGGCCCCCCCACCGCCTGCCCCGCCTCGGGGCCTGGTGAATGGAAGAACAAAGATCAATGGCAATGGAAAAAAAAAAAACAAAAAAAAACAAAACACCTTTCATTCCGAAACCATCAAAAGCCAGAGGAAAATGAACGCCTTACCAACATTTACAACATTTACAACATTTACAGGGTATAAAGCAGGTCGTGCAGGTCGTGCGTTGGTATAAAAAAGTGATCGAGCGCTAGCCATGGAAATGCGGACGGAGCAGAGGGGATCGCAGACGCCTGGGTAGGTGCGTTAATTCACTCGCTCAGCAAACGTCTCTGAGCATCGCCAGTACCGCTAGGCACGGGGCGAGCTGCCCGACACGCAGCCTCAAAGGCAGCTTGGTCCCTCAGGCGTTCACAGTCTTGTAGGGGAGTGTGGTCAGCTGAGTGACGGCCCCCAGGGATGTCCTGATCCAGTGAATGTCACCTTATGTGGCAAAAGAGACTTTGCAGATGCGGTTACGTTAAGGATCTTGAGGTGGGAAGATGGTGCTGGGTGACCTGGGTGAACCCTGACTGTAATCTCAGGGTCCTTGTAAAAGGGGAGGCAGTGGGAGCTTTGGCCAGAGACGAAGGCCACGGGATGAACGATGCGGGATGCTCCGCTGGCGGCTTTGACGAAGGAGGAAGGGGCCACGAGTCACAGAAGGCCAGGGCTGCCGCTCTCGAAGCTGGCCAGCACCTCGGCCGCGGTCCAGGGAAACAGGTCTGCACTTCGGACCCGAACTGGTGTTGTTTTAGGGCCCCCAGTTCGTGGTAATTTATTCCAGCAGCCGTGGGGAACTAATCCAGGAAGTTAGACATAGAAGACACCTGTACGATATTATTTTTAAGTCATATCCAGCTCCCTTTCAGAAAACGTTTATCACTTACTTAACTGATGATAAATTTAAAAATTTCCACCGTGCCTTCCTTTGGCTTTAGGATTTGTTCAGTGGTCAGCGACCAAATATCTTTGGGGTGGGTGATTTCAGTCTGTTTGTCAGTGCCCTTGTTAGAAGATTTCTTCTTCTTTTTTTTTTGATTTAATGGTTTATTATGATTTATAAACACCATTTAAAAAACATTAGTCCATTAAACCAGTTTATCATTCTGCGCATGTGACGTTGGTGGAGACAGTCCTGAGACATCTTTCTAACCGGGGTCTGACTCTTGTGAGTCACTGATATCCAGGTCTGTGAGCCTGTGGGGAACACCTGTGCCGGTCACATGGCTTAGCCCAACATCCTCTATGCTGTGAAGCGTAGCGGCGAAGGCACATTCTAGGAAAAAAGTACTCCGCCATATTCTACGGGCTTTTCTCCAAGTCTCTCGTGCCCCCTGGGCATGTTTTGATTCTGGTGACCCTTTGACGATAAATATTCGCTCCACCGATGTCACATTTGCTCCTGGCTGTTACCTTTCCTATGCCCCTCTATGGATCCAGTGCCGTTCTGTTTCGATGCGGAATTACGTCATCTCTTTTGACTAGTAGATTTTTTTTCTTCGAGCAGTGTTAGGTTTACAGGAAAATAGAACAGAAAGGTCAGAGCGGTCCGATGAACGTCCCCTCCTTCTGCATGTCACCTTTTTGAAGACGTTTTAACGAGCAATCAAACTCGACACGTGTCGGATGGACGATGCACGCTACCCAGCAGCAGTGAGGACAGGTGAGCGGCTAAGACGCTTCCGCACACACGAAGGCAAAGGCAACGTGGCCGACACTGATCGTAGGGCTATAAGAAATCCCGACTCTAGAGCGGCGAAGACGTGAAAACAGTGTGCCTGTTGCGTTCGCTAGATTTATTGCCTTTGCTTGAGGTTGTACAGTCTGTATCGATGCCTGGCATCTCTGTGAGCGCCCATCGGAGCTGTCATCATTTACCATAACAGCTTAGAAAGCAAAGGGCTTTGCTCAAAGTCAAGCACATTCAAAGACGTTGACCCAGAACCAGGAGGGCAGCAGTTACTCTGAATTTTCCTTTCCGTGGAGTTGGCACGCACTGCAGCATGCTATTCAGAGCCGTTTTTGAGAGACAGAAACCTGTGCACGCCTATGTCACCAAGGAAGACAAACACTCTTGGTCTTGACGTTGATTTCTGCATGGTGGGTGATGACTACCTGGAGGCATCAATGCTGTAGAAGTTGGGGCGGGGGACCGAAAGGGTCTTTATACATTCGGTTTAGCATTTTCAAATGGTAATTGACTTTTCAGACAGCCGAAGGCAATTCTAGGTTTCCTTCCTTCAGTCTCTCGACTTGCTAATTTGTCCTCGAGCGTTATTCCCAATAGGAATGAATCCCAGTTTCTTAAAAAGTCTTTAAGTACTTTCCTCTAGGAACCTAATTTGCAAGGACGATTGGTTTAATTAGCCCGAGGTCATCTGTCGGAATAGGAATGTGTTCGTGTTCTCTCTCGGAAGGGGATGCGTGGCGGGGAGTTTATGGCTTAGCCGAGGTCCGGTGATGTCTACCCTGCTTTTCCAGCCTCGTTCAACCGCTACAGACCCCGATTTGCCTGACGCCTACAGAAGGCACATGCATTATTGGGGAACACCGAAATATGTGAAGTCTAGAACAGATGGTGTCAGGACATTGTTCATTTTGAGCTTCCGCAGCTAAAATGGAGAGGTCACAAAGATACGCTTTTCACGGCGGATGTGCTTCTGGTATTTACTCTCTTATGTCCACTCGGGGACTTACAGACCGTGTACCTGTCATGATGGCAAGGACTGGAGAGACAAGGTGACCAAGACAGGGCTTCTTCTCCTGGCACAGGCAGAGGCAGACACAGCAACGGATGGCCGTAGTCCACAGGGGTCCATTATCGATAGCTGGGTAGACAGGGCAGAGGGGGCATGGAGAGGACCCACCTAGGTGACTTCAGGCATCAAACCGAGGAATTCTCTTGGTACCAGGTGACTGGGAAGAGTGTCTAAAAGTTTGGAGATCGGGTGGGTAGGACAATTTCTAGCTCTGCTGATGATACAGGATTCCAGAGCGTTGAGCCTTGATGAAAACGGTAGAAATCCTTATGCTTTGGTGAGGTTCTCCGCACTCGTGTGTGTGTGTGTGTGTGTGTGTGTGCGCGCGTGCGTGTAACGTGATCGGTTTCTCTGGTTCGCTCGTTCATTCGGATGTTTATGAAGCACTAACTAAAAATCAGGACCTTAGTCTTTGTCCCGATTTTGGAGCAGTTAACCCTCTGTGGCGCTGACAGTGTGATCTCTTGCAACCTGATTCACTTAACGATTCAAACTCGCCTTTGGAGTCTGCGACGCCGTCCAGCTGCGTCTCCTCCTGGCCTTGGCCTATGTTTTGCGGGCTTCTTTTCCCTCCGTCTCGTCCTTGGTGAGGACACCTCCGGTCTTTCTTCCTTCTTACGGATCTTTTCTTTCTCTGCACGACTGTGTCCTTTTTCATGACCCCCCCTAACATCGGTATGTTGACACCACACACACGCACGCACCTGGGGGAGGGGCATGAGCAGGTGCCGGTGCCGAGCCCGCTCATCGTCCCGTCCCGTGTGGTGCTTCTGGCTAAGTGGCTAGTTGACCTCTGCCAAGGATCTCCCGCCATCACCTCCGAGCACCCTAATGATTAAAATAGAATTGGCCTTTATAACTGATTAAGTATAATGGGTCCCCAAAGGGAGGGGACACTAAGTTGGGTGACTTAGGCAGAGGAAGGAAGGCAAGAAACTCTCTCGGTGGAATCAGATCGCGTAGGACTCTCTTTGTGAGGGAACGGGTCGTGATTTATCTGGCATCGTCTCCGATCACACTTCTTTGCTGCCTCCCAGAATCCTTCGGAGTAGATGGTGTAAACCGATAACTAATGGCTATACGGAAACACAACTGGCGTTCGATTTTTATAACAAGCCCATAGGGCTGCCATTGTGGTTCCGCCCAGGAGAGACAGGTTTAAAAATACGCCCGGAGCTCATAGTTGGTGACAAATGTGGAGCATCACGTTTAGGAGTCTAGCCTATTTTCGTTTTTCAAGATGCAGCGGACTGGGACGGGGTTCAGGATATGGAAGAAAATAACCGTTAGCCAGGCCACTGCCCCACTAAGCTCGTTTTCTATGAGTTATTTGTGTGGCACTAAGAAGACCAGCTCCCTGATCGGGCAGGCGAACCTCGCATGTACCCGGTGGGACAGTGCGGCCCGAGGTGGCCGTTCTCAGCTGCCAGCACGGAGTGCGCACTCGGACCGCTGTGACCGCTGCTGCCCTTCCCGTTCGTGGAGAAGCCGACGCTGGGGCCTACGTGTTGAATTGGCTGCCGCTGGAACAGCCTGGGGGGCTTGCGTTCTCCAAAGCCTTGACAGGTGAGTGTACCGGCTTCTCGGGGTGGCTGTGGCAAAGCGCCACTGACCGGGCGCCGTAAAACGACAGACGTTTGTTCTCCCAGTTCCGGAGGCTGGAAGTTTGAGACCAAGGTGTCGGCAGGGCCGTGCGCCCTCTGAAGCCTCTAGGGGAGGGTCCTGCCTGGTGTCCGTCAGTCGGTGGCGTTCCTCGCCTTGTAGACGCATCACTCAAATCTGTCTCCATTGTCACATGGCCTTTCCCTCTGTGTGTGTGTGTGTCTGTCTGTCTCCAAATCTCTTTCTTTACGAGGTCACCAGTTATTGGATTTAGGGCCCTAGTCTCGCGTGACCTCGTCTTAACCCGATGCAATCTGCAAAGCCCCTTCGCCGTACCAAGTAGCACATGCATGGGACCTGGGGGTTCGGGTGTGGGCATCGTTGCCGGGAACATGCTTCTGCTCACGGCGCCATCCAACATCAGGGCTAAGAGCAGAGACCGGGCCGGGAGGTGCCCTACCCGGAGTGGGCCCTGTGTCCGTAGTTTTGGATTGAGCTGGGATTTACGTGGATCTGTTGCTCTCGGTAGGAGGACAGTGTGGCAAGGATATGCTGACCTCTGTCCAGGCAGCGGCCGGGGTGGGGGCCAGATGGGTCTGCCCGCAGCCGTGAGGTGGGAGCTGATTCCCAATGGGACAATGACGGACGGTGTTGGGGAGAAAACCCAAGAATAGGTACAAGGGAGAGGCAGCAGCTAAGGCAGCAATACAGAACAGATGAGGGCCAGAGGCCACGGAAGGGCAGAGCGTGGAGAGATTAATAATAATAGTAGTAATAATAATTCATTATAAAGCATTCCGGGCAAACACAGCATGAGCGGCTGCAGTTACCGTGTTTAATGCTCACGATAACTTTATGAGGTATGTGCTGTTCACCTCCGCCTTGAGCAGATGAGGAGACAGGCACATAGCCAGTGCAGTCACTTGCCGAAGGTCAGAAGCCAGCGAGTGGCGGAATCCGGACTTGCGGCGAGGTCAGCTCAGCTCCAGAAGTCACAAGATCGGCGCGAGTCAACACATCTCAGTCACGTTTCTCGTGTCCCCAGGCTTTGTATGTGGTACCTGCAGCTTCTCCCATCGGCCGGGCCCCCCAAGAAGCAAGCCTCGGGGGCAGAACCCGAGATGGTGCTTTATGTGCACTAAATTCTAAGCAACAGAGCTAAATACTCAGATCATTGATGATAATTTAGTTCGCATCATAGCAATCAATTCCTTTATTATTATTGTTTTTCCATCGGCAAAACGTCTGTTACGGTCTCCTCCATCTCAGTTTTATTGAGATCTAATTGGCATACAGCTCTGTATAAGCTTAAGATATATGGCATAATAACCTGATATGCATATGTTATAAGATGATTCCCACAATGTTTAATTAATATCCATGTCATTATAGTTACAAAAAATTTTCTTTCTACAGAGTAATTTGTAGCTCTGATAAATCGATGGCTTCTAAATTAAGTGCGGCTTTTGCGTGCATCATATTTTATTATTTATTATTATTTTTATTGTTGTTGTTGTTGTTGTTTTCCATTGGCAAACCAACGTCTCTATAGTGTTATTTGCAGCTCTGATAAATCGATAGT
>NW_011908980.1:0-1985 GCF_000151845.1 Pteropus vampyrus
TCTTCACAGTTTTCTGACAGGAAACAACTCTCATCTCCCCTTCCCCACTGCCTGTTCCCTCCAAGCCAGGTTTGTGAAATTTAAAATCCAGACTCTTTGGCTTCTTCAGTCGAAGTTTGGTTTGATCAAATAAATATTTAGCATCTTAAACAATGAGCCAGTTCCTTTGGAAACATTTCATTCCATCCCCACACAATGAGCACCTGGCTTCCAGCCAGGCCTGTTCCAGCTTTCCAGAGGCTGGATGGACGGTGCGGCCAGCTGACCTCTTCTTGTCCTGACCTGCCACTTAGACTAGGACATTTGTGTCCTGCCAGGAGAAAAAGCTAAAGTCATCTGCTCCCCACAGAAGCTACAAACTCTGGTCTGACTTCTGCTGTGTGAGCTTGAACAGACCACTTTACCTCACAGGAATTGAACTAGATGGCCGCTAAGGTTCCAGCCTGAACTGCAAAGCGCTGATAAAGGCTTGAATTCACCCCTTATTTTGCTGTTGCAAACTGAAAAGTGAGGGCAAACAGGACCCAGAGGAAAGGCGACTGGGTTCGAAGGTAATTCTCGAGGTCTGAATCTAATTGCATTTCATCAGTCAACTGGCCGGTGAGTGGCCTTTTGCCTCCTCTGTTTCGGCTGTGCAGGAAGAATAATCCTAACAGAGATGTTTATACCCAGCTCTTTTCACAGAGATTACTCATCCCATTATCACAATGGCTTGGCCAGGGAGACTAGGTAGTTCTACCTAAATCTCCATTTTTTATGGAGGAACAAACTGAACTCCTAAACACTTAACTTGAAAACACAAACCCACACAAAACAAAAGTCGAGCCATTCAGCAAATTAAAAGAATTTGAAAAGAGAATCTTTCTTTTCTTATCCTAAATCTCACTCTCTAATGCTTCATACCAGTAACTCTATCAACTATGTTTTACAGAGTCCTACGTTGGGAGGAATCGGGTGGGAAGAAGATTGTGTTTTCCAGATTACTGCAACAGTATTTCTCATCTGTGTTCCTTAGAACTGGGCGGGCTTTGGAGGCAGCAGTGATGTCATGTGACTCTCAGGGCTGCATCACAGAGGACACTGCAGTTTCCACATTGCTCTCTGGAAGGTTCTCTCTTGAAGTCTTCAGCTACCATGGAAGCAGTCTGGCTGCCTGACAACCATGCTATGAGGGAGCCCGAGACAGCCCATGCAGAGAGTCCACATGGAGAGGCTCTCAGACTCCCTGAGGGAGCCAGCTCCCAGCTGCTTCAGGCCCCACGGCTCAAACCACCAGCTGACTGCCCTGAGCCAGAGCCAACCAGCCGAGCCTCCATATTTTGAGGCGATCTCTTGTGTAGCAATAGTAATCAGAACAGTTCCAAGTCCCACCTTTCAGTCGGAGCAGAAGTGCTTTCATTCATTTTATATACTTAGGTTTTCTCATTATTATTAGAACCATTATCTCGATATTATTAGAACCATGAATTCCACCACTTACAAAAAAGTTTGAAAGGTATCTTTAAGGATGAAAGCAGGTAATTTCAGCCTTGCCACCAACCACTGGAAGGACAGTGTGATGAGGATAAAATCTAACTCCAGGCTTTACTGGTATCCGATAATTATTTTTAGATAAAGAGACAGTTACTCTTAATGCACAGTAAAGCTCTTAATGAATAGCGATTCAAGAGGAAAAGATCTAAAATCTGGAAACACCTAAATTCATTAATTGCTGCCAATTTCTGTCTTAACACAATACCTTTTGAGTAGGAAAGGAGAGAGGATTTGAGGAAAATACCATATAATCCTTCCAGGTAACATATGAAATGAACAGCTTTATCAGAAGGCCTAAGACAAATTAACGCCACCAAAAACTTATTGTGTGAGCATGAGCAGACAGTCACAGGGTACTGGGCTCAGCTCTAGCTTGTCTTTTGGGACAGATATTTAAAGATAAAGGACACCCAGAAGAGCAAGATCTAAAAGTGACAGGGCCTGAAAGTCAC
>NW_011908981.1:0-2483 GCF_000151845.1 Pteropus vampyrus
TATTGCATTATGATCCAATGCTTTTGATGACTTCAAATATATATATTAAAGTGTGATTTTTTTTTTAATTATAAGAATAAATCCTGCTCAAGATATTTTAAAAGCAGCTTGGACACTGTTCTTAATATACCTAAAATGTTACTCTATTTAGATGTCTATTCTAATTTATTCAAGCCTTCAAGTAGAACTATTTTGTTATAAATGATAAAAAAATATTTCTGTCCTACTGGAGCTCCTCAAAACAGCATGATTTTCCTCATTTTTATCTTTTAAAGGCACTGTGACGTCATAGTAAGAGTTACACTACCACACATGAAATCATTGACATCAGCCCTTTCATTTGAAACTGTGGGCCTTTAGGAGAATATGGTTAAATTAAGAAGTAAAAAACAACTTTCAAGTAGATGAAAGATGAAAGACCAACAGAAAATGTACGAAATTTCAACTCAAATCTTTAAGACTGCAAAGAAATGCCCCCTTCCCCTAAAAGAAAAAGAACATACACCGCTTTGCCATGCCAACCAGAGGAGATTCAGCTTGCTTCCCTGGTGTTCCTTCTCTTGGATCTGTCCCCTCTCTCCTACCCCATCCTCCAGCATCCCAGGGCATCTGCAACTTTCAGAAGAGAAGTTTCTGAGCTCAAAATGTAGTGTTGCCTGGGTACCCTAGAACTTTATAAAGGATTTCCTTGTAGACTCCTTCCCTTGGATTCAGGAAAGGGATACATATCCACACACCCCGACTCCAGACTCACACAAGGGTAGGTGAAATGAGAGCTTCTCTTTGTGAATACAGTACTCCCCAAGAGGCCACTTCTTCCTCTCCCCCAAGTCTCTTCTTATATTTAGTTGAGAGAAGAAGCCCCGCAGAGAGGCTGGGACACCTGTGGCTGACAGTTCCATCCACACAGAATGTGGAGGACTTTATTATTACTATTACTTATTAAACTAATCAAAAACAGGCTCACAAATATAGTGGACAATTTGGTGATGGACAGACAGGAGGGGGTTTGGGGGGCTGGGAGAATGGGGTGAAGGATTAAAGAAGTACAAATTAGTAGTTGATAGTTGGTCATGGGGATGGGGAGCACAGCAGAGGGAATGTAGTTAGCATTACTATGATGGCTAAGTGGAGGGCCAGAGGAGGGAGGGAGCAATTGGGGGGATCATTTTATGAACTATATAGATGTCTAACCAATGTACTGTATACTTGAAACTAATTTAAATAAATTTTTTAAGATGATTAAAAAAAAAAAAAAGAATGTGGAGGACTTAAGTTTCTTTTGTACTTAGCTTTAGGCCTTTGCTGATTTCTGTATTTCTGGGCCAAATGGAAACACCCGACCCGACATCTAGCACCAAGCTGTTGTATTAGTATTAGAAATAGCCTAAATGCCTATCTATGGGAGAACAGAAAAATAAAATGAACATGTTCAAATTATGCAATATTGTGCTAAGAGGAATTAATTTGATTTATGTATATCGACATGAAGGGATTTCAGAAACATTCATAAACATGAAATGAGGAAGAATGAGAGTCTGATGTTCTCTAACTCCAGTTGCCTTATCAGTAAAACAGGGACTCATTCATTTAAGAAATATTGATTGCCTACTAGGTACCAGGACTTGTTTTAGGCAATAGGGACACAGCAATGGAAAGTGAACGAAGAAAAAGAACTCTTCTTTCATGGAGGTTATGCTCTACTGGTATAAAATAGGAAGACAGACAATAAACAAATAAAGCTAAATTTACGGCATGGCAGGTGATTATTTTAAGCTATGGAGAAAATAAAACAGGGAAGAAAAAAATGTAGCATCAGAGGAAGAGGGCTAGAGAATTTTGAAAATAAGAGCTCACTGGCAAGGTACTATGTCAACAAAGACTTGGAGGAGAGGAGTGAGGAATAAGCCTTTGTTGTGACAGACACACAAACAAGCTTGAGAGAAGCTTTCTCAAGCCTATTCGAGCATACATTCTTTCTCTATTTTCCAGGGTGGATATAAAATGTTCTCTAAATTTATAATTTTTCAGGCATTTTAGTAGGAATCTATTTGCTTGGGCTGAGAGGAGGAGGAGGATGAAATACTTAGCATTTGAGCCATTTTTTAACCTGGAACTCATTTTATTTTAAATCAATATATACCTTTTAAGGGATTGGGTAGAAAGAACTTCGTTATTGAGTTTTTCAGAAATAATTATGCCTAATATACCTGGTGTTTAAGCAAGGGAGTCAATACTCAAACTCTGATTTTGAGAATTTTAGTCGGCTGAATGAAAGGATTTGGCTCATTTCCTGAAGAACAATCAATATAAGTCAAAATCTCACAAGCTTCCCTCTGAAATGTATTGTTTAACCTAATGTTAGCTACAAAGCTAACCATAAAGTCAATGTCAGAAGAGAGTCTGTGACAAACGTAAGGAAATCAAAATTAATGTCTAGAAAGAACTGGGTATGAAACTCTGCTTCTTAACTTAATGGACCC
>NW_011908982.1:0-1911 GCF_000151845.1 Pteropus vampyrus
GGCCTATAGTGGGTGACATCACACCATGAAGTCCCTTCCAGCTGGGATGGTCAGTGGTAGATTGATAGGCTTCTTGATTATATCTCTTCATGGAGTATATTTTATTTGTTGTTTTTTGTTTGTTTGTTTATTAGTTTGTTTCGTTCGAATTTTATCTGGGTAGAAGAAGCCAATTTGAATTCTACAAAAATAAGAATAGCAATAAGAGCTGACATGCATACGGTACCACCCCACCCTTCATTTTACAGGTGAATAATGTGGGGCTCAGAGAGCCGAAGGAAACCGTGCCCACAGAGCTGGTGCCTCAGGTGGTCTGGCCTTGGAGTTTATGTTCTTATTCACCCCAGTAAGAGGCCTATTAGAAGAGGGGTGGGATTCGTCCAAAGTCCTCTGAACTATGTGTCAAGGAAGCACACAACACTCTCACAGGACAGAGAGAGGCTGGTTTGGCTGCTGTGCTAACACTAATCAGTGGGGCGGTGAGGAAGGCCTGCGGAGGAACTGCTCGCCCTCTCCGCACCTCACTGAGGGGCTCTCTCCGTCCGCTGGTCCCACCTGAGGGTCTACCCAGGGCGGTGGGGGAAGGGAGAGGCACGGGCATGAACAGTCGGAGGTTTGGTTAAAGCACTTTTCCCCAAGTACTAAGATGGATTTAAAACGAGCCCTGCCCAGTAAGCCTAGGGTGGCGGGATAGTCTAAAGTGGCATCAGCTGCCATTGCCTGTGCAGATGGTGCTGGGGATACATAGGTCACCTTCTCAGGACACCTGGGCAGAAACACAAGCCTCATGATTATTTCCTAGGTGAGAGCTGATTGTTGGCAGCTTGACATCGGCCACGTGGCAATGTTGACACACTAGAAATAGGTAGATGCTGCAGATTAGGGCTTTCCTCCGCCCTAGACCAGAGAACTGCTTGTTAAATACCGCTGTGTCTTTTTTTCAAGCACTGTTTGACACCAAATGTTCTACAATTCAATTCAGTTCTGACACTAAGGCAGACCCCACAGGTTAAGGGCTCAGGCTCACAAGACTGCCCCCACTCAGAGGCCGGTTGCAAGTCTCAGGGCGTCACCCATGTGTCTGACTGATTGGCTATACATTCGGAGGTTCCCTCGACTCCCTCCTTAGGTTCAGTAATTCTCTAGAACAACTCACAGAATTCAGGAAAGTGCTTCACTTATAGTTCCCAGCATATTTTAAAGGATACAACTCAGAAACAGCCAATGGAAGAGATGCATGGGGCAAGATAAGGTGAGAGGAAGCACAGAGCTTCTGTGCCCTCTCAGGGCGCACCCTCCGCCACCAGATCCTCAAGCTTTTTACCAACCAGCTTTCTGAACTTGGTCAGCTAGGGCTTTATATGGAGGCTTCATTACCTCGGCATGATTGGTTGAGTAATTGGTGAGTCAATTCAAGCTCCAGCCCCTTTCTCCTTCCTAGATGTGGGAGGGTGAGGCGGGGGGACCTGAAAATTCCAACCCTCTAATCACATAGTTGGTTCCTCTGGCCACCAGCCCCCATCCAGAAGCTATCTAGGCCCTACCCAATGTCATGCATGAGCATATACTCAGGTGTGGCCAAAAGGAGCTAATTACAAATAACTAATGACATTCCTTTCACTCAGGAAATTCCAAGGGTTTTAGGAGCTGTGTGCCAGGAATCAGGAACAAAAGACCCACTACATATTTTTCATCATACTGCTCTGAGCCCTCACTCCCAATGGTCTTAATAAGAAGCCAACACACATTTATTAAGCACATGTTGAATGCAAAGTACCAGGCTGGGAATTGGTGGGGCATTTGTTCATTCGAATGAGCTAATATCAATTTCGTTCTTACTAAGATTTATTGACAGGACTTCTGCCTTCAAAGAAGAAATAAGACATATCATGTACACTTGAAAATCTAGCT
>NW_011908983.1:0-1284 GCF_000151845.1 Pteropus vampyrus
TCTGGTGGCGGCGGCACGTCCCCCTCGGTCCCCGACCTTAGCTCTGCAGCTTTTGCGCTCTGAGCTTTCTTCACTTCAGCATCTCTCTTAACAGACTAGGTCTAGAAACTGCCTAGAATCGGGCTGGTTCTGTCTTAAAAGCTGGGCTGCATGGAGGGGCGGGGGCCGGGAAACTGTGTCCGACTTCGAACCCGGACCCATTCCGGGGAAGGACCGGGTCTGGGGAAGGACTGGTTCCGACTTAAAAACTTGGCCGGATCCAGGGTCGGACTGGGTCTGACTTAGAACTCAGACAGGGCAGTGTGAGGCCTCAGATGAATAAAATGTTTTAAGATTGAGCAAGTAGATTAACCTTACCAAAGATAATCTTTAAGATTACCAAAGATAATCTTAAAAAACTCTTTTTTTTAACTTATTGAAAAACTTTCAATTTTCAATTACAGTTGAACATTCAATATTATTTTATATTAGTATCGAACTTTTAACCGTCCTACATAACCTCATCCATTTCTGAGGTACCCTAGAGAAAAAAGGGTCTCACTCAGGCACTCACTATAAAGGATACAGGGAAAATTATTTTTCCACCTGTACGGTTTCTGGTGACTAGGATGAGGCCCGCTGGGACACCCCACTCCCTCCAGAGCCTGCACAGGGCATCCTGGGCAAACTTGCAGAAGCCGGCGAAGGATACCAATTAGTACTTGATAGATGGTCACGGGGATGGGAGCACGGCATAAGGAATACAGTCAGCAGTAATGTGATGGCTAGGTGGAGAGCCAGAGGAAAGAGCAATTAGTGGGATCGTTTCATAAACTATATAAATGTCTAACCAATGTACTGTATACTTGAAACTAATAGTAAAATAATAAAAAAAAACTTCTTTCCAAAGTCAACTCCCCCAGGTCTCTTGGGGCCTGGTCCAGAGGGAAAGGAAAAGTTTCACACTGTCTCTTCCTTTCCAAATTCAGATTGGCAGGATAAAAAAAAAAAAAAAAAAAAAACACTGGTTATTGATCTTTTCTCTCCCAGGAACAGCTATTTGCCTTCTCGTGTCATTTTGACTCCTGAGAACTTGACTTGGAAACCATCGGGTTGGGGACCCCCCAAAATTATGGCTGGACAGAAATTTGGGTTGCACCCCATTCATGACTAGATGTGGATGGGCAGAAACATGGGTTGCACTTCATTTGCAGCTATGGTCTTCTCCACTGTAGCCAGCTCTCAGGAAAATTGTGCCTTTATCTTTGGGAGTAGCTCTGATTCTTGGGAGGGTGGTATTTTCTG
>NW_011908984.1:0-1688 GCF_000151845.1 Pteropus vampyrus
AAAAGTATTTAATGAGTTCTCAATCGCTCTCAGGAAAAACTGTTATCTTGAACTGCTATTACATTAATATAGCATACAAAATCCTTCTGTGACCATTTTTTCTTCTTATCTCTTTAGATTCAGCTTTTAGTTTTTCCTTCTCCCTCTCACTTCCATCACAATCTCAGACACATTTTATGCACCTACATGGAATTCATCTAATGCATATATCTAGATCTATCATTTTTCAATCTCTACCTCTTGCCATTCACTTCTTCTGAACATGCCATACTGCCTCCACCAAATAAATCCTACACTGGATAATACCTAATCACTACTCAGGAATCATTTTACGTCTTACCTCTTCTCTGAAGCTTTATATAACTCCTTAAGTCTGAGAAGGTCTTTTCTAGTGGATCTAAGAGCATCTTGAACTTACCCATATTGGGGCATTTGATGTTACAAAAAAATGTTGTGATTCATTTCTTTATCAGACACTAGATTCTAAATTTTCTAATGTCAGTTTCACACTTTTTTTTCCACTGTTGCATATAGTAGATGGTTAATAAATATGGAGTTATTTGAATTTGTTGACTGAATCATGGGAAATAAGTTTAAAACTGAATATGGACATTGCCTGTTAGTCTAAGGAGTAGTCTTATGATGGATTAGTTTCCAATTGTAATAACTCAAAAATAAGGTAGAAAGCATTTACAATTTTTATGTATTCTATACACTTTCCCACCAAATTACTGTTAGGTATTTAGGCAGGCTTGAGTGACAAGAGCAAAGTCTCAGGTCTGTAACCATAGAAACTTCTCTTGAAGACCTTTCTTAAGGACCTCCCAGAAACACCTCTCTTTTCGGGTTATAAATTACCCTAAATCCTAGAGCACAAAGGCCATAAGAGCTACTGGCTAGACCAGCCACAAACACATGCTCAGAAAGTGCTACCTTAACCTGCCCATAACCTCAGATTCATTATACTATCATTATAATGCCATGACTATGCCTAGAAGTTCATGAATCTAATTATAACAGACTGAATTCTGGGTGAGCACATGCGCAGTAGGCAAAGTGTTACATAGCAGCCAACTGTCAGTCAAGGTGACCTTACATAAGGATCATCTAGGACTTCCCATCACTGCTAAAATATAAACATAAACAGACCTTCCTCCTTCTGCAGGATTATAGCTCTCTTGGCTGAAAATCCTCACCTCCCTTGGGGCATACTCTGTCTTTTATTTCTTTTATCTTTTTACCTCCCAAATTCCATAGAGCTATAGCCTTCCCTAGGTGGCCCATCTCCTTCTAAAATAAATGTACTTTCAAAAAATCTACTTTCCTAAGTCTTGCTGACCTGTAATTCTTTGCTGCAGTGGGGAAGAACCAAGGAAAAATGCAAATTGTACTTCTTTGTTGTTAACCCCCATGCCCCTGGGGTGGTGCCAAAGGTAACATTACTAGCCAATACCGATCACTGCATAGAATTCAAGGTTTCTCATTATTGCCTATATTGTTACATTAGCATCATTTTTATACATATTCATAAGAATTTATATTCATTGCTATGATTTGTTACCTACTAAACACCTTTTTTGATTACTAATTCAACTTCTTGATGCATTGATGTTAACTATTTTTTCCCATATTGAATTTTTCAACTCTAATAAATCTCTTTTAAAATAATGTGAAATATAACTTGGAAT
>NW_011908985.1:0-2266 GCF_000151845.1 Pteropus vampyrus
GGGCCCTCGCTGACCTACTGATTTTCCCTCCAAACCTCCTCTCTGTCAGCTTCCCTACCCCAGGCGAAGGCAAATACTGTTGCCTACCAAAGACTCTCAGCGTGACACCCGCTCTTTTTTTTTTTCCTGTTAAAAGGGAGATTAATAAGTGTTAGAGAGGTGTCAAAGACAAAGTAACGTGAAACTCAAGACTTTCTATTTGTTGTCATCAGAAGAACAGAAAGAGAACTGAAGAAAGACCTGTCCTACCACGGGATTCAATGTTACTGAACGCTGTGTCCTTGTTACTACTGCAAATCATCTTGGGGGTCATCGGCAATGCCCAGCCCGCACGGCGAGGGATTCCAGAGCATATCATTCTGGCATGTAGTCCAGTGTCTAATCTGATTCAAGCAGACAAAAGAGTGGAGGGGGCTTCGGAGGATGGGTCCCTGGGCGCCAGTCATGGGGACAGCCTGTCCAGAGAAAGGGAGGGGTGGGGGTTACCAGTCTTAGCTGATCCACTGGCAGCTAAGAGATAATAACATTGAACAGCAACCTAAAGAGATTATCATCTCTAATGCATCTGCACATCCTGAATTAGAATTGCTGAGGCCTTTTATTTGGAGACCAACTTCAGAAAGGTTTAGAGCAAGAATCAAAAGCTACAGATACTGGGCAGAGCCTGGCCAAGAGAGACCTGTGGACCCCAGAGGGGAGGAGAGTTTGAAACTGGCTTTGCCTGATTGGCCCAGGTCTCCCTGGACCCCAGAAGACCAAGAAGTAGCTGAACAAGTTGGCTACAACCCCTCGCCCCAACCCCTGGGGCTGAAGAAGAACCGAGAAGCCAGGGAGAAAGGATTCCTGCAGACATCCCAGAAGCAGACTTGGCTCGCCTACCTTGACACCTAGTGGAGAGCTGCCACTCTGGACTCCACAGCCAGAGGCACCCACAAAAAACAAAGAGCACTCAACATGGTTCAAAGACCGAGCAGAAGATCAGTCAGAACAAACTATGTACATGCCCAGTGAAGTAGAGCTGCTCCAGGAGACAAAAGACAAGTCAAACAGAAAACCACACGTGCCCTAAAGCAATCCAGGGCAGATGTATGTATATTAAAACAAAGTCTTCCCAAGTATAGTAGGTGAGTCCCTGCTGAGATGTGAATAGCGGCCTGGAAGACCAAATGGAAAAACTATCTCCAAGTACAGAGCAAAAATACAATGGGAGAGAATTCATGAGGGAAAAGGTGAAAGACCTGGAGGCCAGATCCAGGGTGATCGAAATTGACAATAATGGAAGTTCTAGAAGAAAAAAGAATTGATGGAGGAGAGCCAGTAATTAAAAAACAGAAGACAACTCATCTGAGCTGAAAAAAAGACCCGAGTCTGCAGATTGGAAGGTCTCACAAAGTTGATAGGAAGACATCATACACATAAGTTATCCTGGTAAAAATCCTTAACTGTGAGGATGAACACAAAACCTTCAAAAACTTTCAGGTATAAAGAACATATTATCTATAAGAAAAAAAAAAAAAATCAGACCAACCTCGGACTTCTCAGCTGAAACATACACACTAAAAGAGTGGAATGCATCTACAGACCACTCAGAAAAGAGAGCTCCCAAGTACTTTGCCCATCATTTTTCAGGGCCAAAGATATCTGCAGATGTACAAGACTTCAGAGAGTTTATCACCCACGTATCCCATCGGTGGAAAATACTTAGAGCGGCAAACAACAAATGCACCAGAACTGAGACCTCAGCGTGGGGGAAAAGGTACCAGCTAGGAGACAAAACCCAGTACAGAAGCCTGGCGTACATCTGCTCCCTCCCCTGCCTCCTAAACCTAAAGAGACAGAAGTGTGGACTCTCTGGCGACGGAACTGCTAAATAAGGACTCTGAAAAGAGAAGGGACATACTATAAGGGAAATTCCAACCACATCCCAAAGCTAAAAATATCAAATTATCCTAACAAAATCAAGGAGTCGAAGAGGAGGAGAGTGAGTATCCCACGGTCTCTTCTTAAGTAGGGGCTAGGAAGATAATGCTAAGGGTCTCATCCCCCTGAAGCAGGGGGAAGCAGGAAGGGATGGAGCAGATCGGAAGGAGAAACAGTTATTTCATGTTACCTTGCTTTCAAATAACAGTAGGGCAATATGTATTTGATTATGAATTAAGGGGAAAAGAATGTAACCTTTAATAAGATGGAAAAGTAGAGAACTTGCAAATTGGCATGGAAAAAAATGAAATGCAAAGCAACTACATCGAACCAGCACAAACAAGAA
>NW_011908986.1:0-2338 GCF_000151845.1 Pteropus vampyrus
ATGCCTTTAAAAGCAAGAGTTAACAATTATATACATGATTTAAAATAAAAATTAACATGTTTTAAAATAAAGAGCAACAATATAATTTCTTTAAATAGTGCTCTTTCATAACTGAGGGAGTAAAAAGAAAAATAAACTACAATTATGAAACGGCCTACAAATTTGTCATTAATATGACTGAAAAGACTCTTCCAATTGAAGTTTCTTGTTAAAAAATTTTTGAAAGTCAACTGATGCAGCATTATGATGTCCAGATAAGCAACATTACACTACTAATTCTGTCAAGAGAGCTGAACCCTCTCAAAAGAAAATCTGTTATGTACAACACAACTACGAGGTGCTCAAATATTCCTCCACTACACTGACTGCAATCCAATCAAGACTTAATTTTAAAAGGCTCATTAACAGCATCTAGTGATAAAATGGACTCCTTTTTCGCTGAAACTCATGTCTCATTTCATTAGACACGGACAATTAACTCATCTTGGTATTAGATCTATGGCAGAGTAATTAGCTTAAGTTTTACAGGTTACTTAAAGTTACTAAAGAAAACAGAGGTTTATTTTCACTGGATCTACCTTTTTCCCCCTCAAAGAGTATCCCACTAATTTTAATAATTGTGCTTTAAAATAAATAGTAGAATTTCTATTTCGAATCCTTCCGACCGTCCTGAACAACAAATGTGGGCAAAGTCGCAAAGCCGCAACCTGCTCCGCACAAGCATGCGGAGACACTGCCCGAGCTGACAGAAACATTGGCTTTGACTGTGCCCTTGACACCTCTTCACCTTAAAACTAGGCTGAGCCACTGAGTCCACGATGAACACGTAGCCAGGAGATCAGGAAAGTCAAAATTCTAGACTGAATTTCATTTTAAAAGCACATCGCAAAATTTGGAGGTGAGAAGCGTGAACAAGAGTGGGGAGGAAGGGGCTCCGTGGAGCTGGTTCCCCGGGCTGGCGGGCAGACCAGCGCTGAAGTGCGCCTGCCTGCAAGCCCAGCAGTCAAGAG
The DNA here is from genome assembly GCF_000151845.1 of Pteropus vampyrus. Classification (NCBI taxonomy): domain Eukaryota; kingdom Metazoa; phylum Chordata; class Mammalia; order Chiroptera; family Pteropodidae; genus Pteropus; species Pteropus vampyrus. The sequence goes on from NW_011908986.1 coordinate 1,011, forward strand.
TGTCCAAGAAACGCACAGCGCTCCAGCCGGACAATTCTGTCTGCTGACATGAAACATTTAAATAGGATTAAATCTGTTTCCTTTTAAAAATTCCATTTCTCTGATAATTTTATTAGATTTTACAAAAGGGTTGGTCTATAATGGACTAAATTTTTGTTGTAATGGCTTTTATTGCAGATCATTTAAAAAGCACTGATTTAAACTCTTCCAGAAAGGTAGACCTTCCTTTCTTTTTAAAAGAATTCAATGTCATGCCCCATTACATTTTTAAAAATCTAAAGTTACTTGGGAATTAGTTTACAGCTAGAGTAGGATGCCTTTAAAACATAAGGCCTGTCAAAGGCTCTAAGGTTTTAGAGAACATATTTGTTTTGAATTCAAAGCAGAATTAAGATCAAAGGTCTTAAGTTTCAAAGATACAGATTTTATCTCACCACAGGAAGAACTTTCCAAGCAAAGCTATGACTTGGTCATTTTTTGTGGCCTTTGGTCTCTCCCTCTTCTGCCCATTCCTTCTTTCTACTGTGAAAGCTATCTTTTTAAAACAATTAATATATAATTTCTTATCTTAAAAACATAAAAGTGCCAAAGCGCTGCTTTCAAAAAAAAAAAAATTTGAACAGAGGATTCGAGGCCCTGTATTCTCAGACCTAGCCTTGTCTTAAGTACCTAAGCTCTTCCCCCAGCATACCTCATGATGGCCCCTACAGTCCTCCGGGCATCGGCATGAAGACACACACTGGCTGATCCTACTTCTAATGTCCATTCACCTGTCTTGTAAATTTCTACTCCAGGCCAATCCTCTCCAGCCTTCCTGAAAATCCTCAACATTCAACAGAACTCATCACTTCCTAGACTTTCCACAGCAAAATGTATAACATCTGTTGTAGCATTCACCACATTGTGTATTAATTTATATTGTCAATAAATCAATCGCCCAGGGGTGAAAGCTCCTTGAGGGCAAAAAGATCATAGGCATTCAAAACAATATCTGCTGCCTGAGAAGGTATTAAATTAACTATGACAGGAGGTAACAAAAACCGAGTAACAATGATCTGCAGCACAGGTACTAAAATATCACACAATTAAATGTCGCGAGGATGGTTAAGAAGGTTTCTCCCAAACCAGATTATATACTACTATAATTTTCATAATTACTCTCCAAAAGAGCAACTGATCTGTTTTCATGAATAATGCTATTCAATAAGATTCATGGAAATATGTCATTTATACAATTAACACTTTAAGAGAGAATCTGTAAAAGTGCCTACTCTTCAATGCATCGAGTCACAGGTACCAATGGCGGGGGAGGGAGGTACGGAGGGTAA
>NW_011908987.1:0-2913 GCF_000151845.1 Pteropus vampyrus
AAAAAAAATCAATGGATCCAAAACCTGGTTCTTTGTAAAGATAAATAAAATTGATAAAACTTTAACCAGACTCATCAAGAAAAAAAGAGAGAGGACTCAAATAAATAAAATCAGAAATGAAATAGAAGTGACAAATGTCTCCACAGAAATACAAAGAATTATTAAAAAGTACTACGAACAATTATATGCCAACAAATTGAACACTCTAGAAGAAAAGAATACATTACTAGAAACTTACAATCTTTGCAATAGAATAAAAAGATCATATACCATGATCAAGTGGGATTTATTACTGGGATGCATGATTGTTTCAATATCTGTAAATCAACTAATTTCATAGGCCACATTAACAAATTAAAAAGTAAAAATTATATGATTATATTAACAGATGCAGAAAAAGCATTTCACAAAATCCTGCATCTATTGAACGATAAAAACTCTCAGAAAAGAGGGAATGGAGGGAACATACTTCAACATAAGAAAAGCCACATGTGACAAACCCACAACATCATACTCAATGAAGAAAAGCTAAGTGTTTTGCTTAAGATCAGGAACAAGATAAAAATGTCCACTTTCTCACTCTTATTCAACATAGTAGTGAAAGTCCTAAACACAGCAAACAGACAAGAAAAAGAAATAAAAGCATTCAAATTCGAAAGGAAGAAGTAAAACTGTCGTTATTTGCTGATGGCATGACTATATATAAAGAACCCTAAATTCTACACACACACACACAACAAACTGTTAGAAATGATAAATGAATTCAGTAAGGTAGCAGGATATAAAATCGATGTTCAGAAATAAGCCACATTTTTACACACCAACAATGAACTATCAGAAAGAGAAATTAAGAAAACATCCATTCACAATTGCACGCACAAAAAAAGAAAATACCTAGGAATAAATTTAACCAAGGAGGTAAAAGACCTGTACTCAGAAAATTGTAAATCATTGAAGAAACTGAAGAAGACACAAATTAATGGAACCATACACTGCTCTCATGGACAGGAACAATTAATATTGTTAAAATGTCCATACTACCCAAAGCAATCTATAGGTTTAATGCATTCCCTGTCAAAATGCCAGAGGCATTTTGCACTGAACTAAACAAATAATCCTAAAATTTATATGGAACCATAAATGACTCCTAATCTTGAGAGAGAAGAATAACATTGGAGGTAATTACTCTACCTGATAGCAAACTGTACTGTAAACTATAGTAATCAAAACAGCATGGTACTGGCATAAAAAGAGCTATAGATCAATAGAACAGAAAAGAGAGCCCAGAAACAAATCCATGCCTTTATGGTCATTAATCTATGACAAAGGAGGCAAGAATATACAATGGAGTAAAGACAGTCTACTAAATAAATGGTGCTAGGAAAACTGGACAGATACATGCAAAACAATGAAACTAGACTATCTTCTTGCACCACATACAAGAATAAACTCAAAATGAATTAAAAACTTAAATGTAAGACTCAAAACCATAAAACATCTAGAAGAAAACATAGGCAGCAAACTCTCTCATCTTGCTCTTAGTAATATTTTTTTTTTTCTGATGTATCTCCTTAGACAAGGGAAACAAAAGAAAAAAAGAAACAAATAGGACTACATATACATTTTCTTTGTACAGTAAAGAAAACTGTTAACAAAATGAAAAAATCTGCTGAGTGGGAGAAGGTATTTGCCTATGATACATTCAAACTTTATAAAGAACTCGCACAAGTTAATACCAAAAAAATAAACAATCCAATTAAAAAGTGGGCAAAGGACCAGAAGGCGTTTCTCCAAAGAGGATCAACAGATAGCTAATAGACATATGAAAAGATGTTCAACATCACTAATTATCAGATAAATGCAAATTAAAACCACAGTCAGAATGACTATCATCAATAAATCGAGAGAACAAGTATTGGCAAGGATGTGGAGAAAAGAGAACTCTCATATACCATTGGGATTGCAAGTTGTTACAGCCACTATGGAAAACAGTCTGGAGGTTTCTCAAAAGATTATAAATGGATATACCTTTTGACCTACCAAGTGCACTCCTGGGTATTTATCAAAAAAAACAAAAACAAAAACAAAACAAAACAATAATTTGTAAAGATCTATGTATCCCTATGTTCATGGCAGCTCTATTTACAATAGCCAAGATATGGAAGCAACCTAAATACCTATCGACAGATGATTGGATAAAGAAGTTATGGTTCATACATACAATGGAATATTACTTAGCCATAAAAAATGAAATCCTACCATTTGCAACAACATGGATGGACCTATTGGTTATTATGCTGAGTGAAATAAGTCAGAGGAAGATAAATACCATATGATTTCACTTATATGCAAAATCTAAGGAACAAAAAGAACAAACTAATCGAAAACAGACTCACAAATAGAGAAGACAATCTGGTGACAGCCAAACGGGAGAGGGGTGGTATGTCTGGGAGAAAGTGGTGAAAGGTTAAAGAAGTACAAATTAGTGACCGATAGATGGTCACAGGGATGGGGAGCATGGCAGTCGGCACTAATAAAATGACAATGTGTAGAGCCAAAGGGAAGATAGAGTGATAGGGGGATCATTTCACAAACTATATAAATGTCTAAGCAATGTACCATATATTTGAAACTAATAATAAAATTAAATTATATTAAAGAGTGAGATATCACTTCGTACTTGTCAGAATGGCTATCATTAAGGAATCAAAAAACAAATGTTGGTGAGGATGTAAAGAAAAGGGAATCTTTGTACACTGTTTGTGGGATAGCAAATTGGTATAGCCATTATGGAAAGCCGTTTTGAAATTCTTTAAACGATTAAACAGAACTTACTACCTCATGACCCGGAAATTACACTTTTGGGTATTTATTCAAAGAAAACCAAAACATTACCTTGAAAAATATGCATAC
>NW_011908988.1:0-2078 GCF_000151845.1 Pteropus vampyrus
AAAACTTTGGTGGGCAGGAAACAAGTTATATAGAAAAGCAGAAACTGCTCTCTGTCAGTAATGAATTCCAATTTGCATACTGAGATAAATAATAATACTAACAGCAATACCAACAGCTATCGAATGTCAGGTGGTACAAACCCTTCATGGCTCTGATTTCCTTAAATCTTCACCGCAATCTTATTATTCCCATTTTGCCGATGAGAAAACCAAAGCTAAGAGAGAGTAAAAAAGTTCCCGAAGGTCGCCCAGCAAGGTCAGATGAGGACCAGGTCTATGCGTCCTGCAGCACATACACTCCACCCTGGACAACACAGGCCCAGAACCATCCTCTTATTTGTTGCAGCTCTGAACTTGTCCACGGAGCTCCAAGTCACAGACAGAATAACTGAGGAGGATGATCACACAGGTTAGCCAGCAAGATCATTCAAATCAGGCATGGCAACCAACAAGGGGGCAGAAGCTCCAGTCTGCCAATCATGAAATTCTATTCCAACTGGATTTAACACTTACTCGAACCTCATTAACTTATACCCCCACTCAGGCTGGTGCTGACCAAGGATATCCTCAAAGATTCACCAGGTGCCAGAGGGAACTGGTTCCCAGCAGAGGTACAGAGAACTCTCTCCACATTTTGTGTACTTGGCCCCTTAGGTCCTGACAAATCCTGTTTAGGCTCATGGATCACACAAACTCTTTCATGAAAACAAATATGTCAGCTCAGGTTTCTAAACCTTCTCTTCTACCCCCTACCCAGGATCAAAACTAGTCCATAGGCCCAAGGACCCTACAAGCACCTTTTCTGGACCGATCGCTCACAGACACACACGTACATATTCGATGGCCTCACCTCCCTTCCTCTTTCTGTCTCTGTTTGGCCCAGCGTGGCCCAAAATCTCCTTATTCAATCAGAAGAAATAGAACAAGACATGAATTCATACAAATGGATGCCCAAAGCACACCACCATTGGTTGTGCAAATATCAGGTTCTCAGTGGGAACCCAGCTGGGACCGTCTGCTTCCTCATCTTTCATGTGTCTAAGACAACGTGCTTCTTCAGCCGTAGGTGACTAAGAAAAATAAAAGGTCCAAAACTTAATTCAGTGAGAAATTCTTCCGAGGAACTACTTCCTGAATTTTCAACTAGTTGTGCCGCGCTCTCTTCTGGACTCAGTTGCAGGAGAGTTATTGATCACTATATCCTGCTGCCCAGCTCCTGAGCTTCACTGCCCAGAGAGGGCTGGGAAAGCAGGCAAGGCTCTGTTCTAATCCTTGGCACTTGTTAAATCTTTCCCCAAACTTCAAGACAACGGCCAACCTGCGCGACTGAAAGCACACACTAACATAAGGAGCCAGACTCGGATTATAAGTGAACTTATTATGGGGCTGAGAAGGAGAAACTTTCACCTCCACTTTCATTGCTCTTATTCATCTATTTACTGAGCACTTACTGTGTCACACAGGGCGCTGCACCAGGTATGAAGTCTTGGTCTTCCCTCTTACGACAAAGAGTCCATATTCCAGTGGGGGGGGGGGGGGGGAGAGTAGGTAAGTAGGGGTGACTCAGGGGACCCTCGAACTGAATAATGGGAAATAATCTAGAGGCACCAGCTTCCAGAGAAGAGACAGAGGAGCAGGGGAACAGTCAGCAAAGGAGATTCAAATATTCAAAACATAAAGATGACTGTGATTTCAAACAAAGGGGAAGATTTCCTCATGATGGCCTTTTGGAAGCCAAGCATAGTGAAACTGAAAGGCCAGATAAGGTAGAAAATAAGGTTAGGGCTATTCTCATTACCAGTTTGCAGGTGAGGAAACTGAAGCATGAAAAGGCAAAGGACATAAGTAGGACACAGCAGTGCTAGAGGTGAATCCCAGTCTGACTCCAAGACCTGACTGAGCCTTTGACCATGAGCTTTTCTATGGCTTCTAAATGTAGAGATTTAAAACATTAAATCTGATGGAAGAGTGATCATTAATAAGCAGTTTATCAAAGGAATAAGGAACGAAAGACAAACTGTAGAGTGAATCAAATTTACAAACATAAATGGATCAACAGAGACAAGGAGCATTTTTAA
>NW_011908989.1:0-2092 GCF_000151845.1 Pteropus vampyrus
ATAAGGCATTACAATAAACATCAGCTTTTAGTGCTAACATACTAATTTATACTTAATGCTGTAGGAATATACAATAAGGACATTTTTTAAGTAATAAAAAGCATTTATATCTACAATAGAGCCAGGCTAAAGAATGATTTTAATGGTAAGATATAGGATTAACTTTATCCTCTATAGAGTCAAGTAATAGTGGAGTTAATTTCCCCACTTTGATAAATACTTTAGACGATAAATGTGATCATGTCAAATTGTGTCTGCTCAAAGTTCTCCAGTGGTCTCCCATCACAACTAGTTTTCAGTGAAAGGATCTTTGGTGATAGGAATTTCTTTTCTATGAGTGAAATACATAAATGCATATTATTAAAATCACAGAATATTAGTGATATGGGATGAAGACATCATTATGTAAATTAAGTAAGCCTGCATTATGTAAGTTATAGTGAAAAATGAAATCATCACATAACCTTGTTTAATATAGGATAAATTCTTGATCTCTCAAGGTACTTTGAAGTTGTTACTGTCCTTAAATTTTCATGTAATATCTCGCTTTTATTAATAAGGACACATAGTTTGCTCCAGTTACATTTTGCAATGGAAAACAGTAGTCTATAGTCAAGAGAATGGGCTCTGGAACCAGAACTGCCTGGGTGCAGATCGTGGTTGGAACCAGAACTGCCTGGGTGCAAATCCTGGTTCTATACACCTTAAAGCTATGTGACCTTAGGGAACTTAGAATCTGATTTACATAACTCTATAGAGGTAATAACAGTACCTACTTCATAGATTTTATGAGGATTAAAACTCTCAGAACATGCTTTGCACTGATGGCTGACCCACAGTTAGTCACAATAAGTACTAGTTATTACCAATTATCCTAAAAGCCATGCTATTCAAAATTTTGATGTTACTATGTTATGTGTCTGCTGATGGCGTATTGTGCATGCCTTGTTGCTAGAGTTGACTGAAACTGTTGACATTGGAAGCAAAAGTGGAAATCTATAGAAACAACAGGATTTTTCTGTTAGCAAACTGGAATGCCTGGACAAACCCAGGTTACCTGGGCTTAGGCCCACACTTTTAAGGACTGATCACTATGCACTCAGTTCTAGTTTGTACACTGCTAAGCTTTCTGTGATAAGGAACTGACAAAGGTACTCTTCTAGACTTCCAAGGTTTTTGGGCACAGGCAATAGGCATGGATGGACATTCTTTTCCATTTTAAATCATTGCCAATTTTAGGTATGTATGGTAACTTCAAACCTATGATTAAGATTTTCAAGGGATCAACTGTTATGGTTTACTGTCATATGTCAGAATGAATTAGAATGGTACATCTTTCTGTAGCTAATTTGACTCTTTCTCTGGAGAAGGAACAGTTTAGTCATAGAACTGGTAAACACTATGTTTTAAAAACATTGAAACATATTATGAACGTATTACATAGACTTGTAAGGCAAAAATTAACTTCAGAAGTTTATGTATATGGTATATCACATTGGGCTACCTACCTCATGCCCAACCACCTAATACACATTGATGCTATTTAAATCCAAAATGCACTGGATAAACCAAAGTTTCGATCTATTAAGAACTTCTGCAGAAGATACCAAATTCTTAACACAAAATTCTAAGCCTCACAATGGCACTAAAGAATTTTTGCAAAGCAAAAACTACAAAATTCAACACGCAAACAGAGCAGCAGCCTTTTATCCAGAGCCCCTAAGTACAAGGTAAAGGCACTAACACATATGAGTAAGTAGACTATTACATAACAAAATCTAACATGTAAGGGATACCAATAAACAAGTGCTGATTCTGCGGCAGACATATATGGTGGATGTAAAATAAACTGCACAACAGTGACGAAATAAAAATGAAAACTTCTCAAGTTTTTATTTCTTGGTTAAAAACATAGCAAATTAGTTTTCTTTCTCCTTTGTTTCTCAAGGTGAAAAAGCAAAAAGTCATACATACTCTAAGTTCTGTTGTAATAGCTTGTTTTAGTTGAAACACTTCACAAATAGGTAAATAGAAAGTTAATCTCCTTAAAACCATTCTCTAAAGCTTCTCTTTAAGGTTAAAAAAAAAAAAA
>NW_011908990.1:0-1563 GCF_000151845.1 Pteropus vampyrus
AATAATAAAATTATATATATAATCTTATTTTTTACTATTCTTGATTAGTAAAAGTTTAATATAATTTTAAGCCCAAAAGTTTAGACCATCAATATATATGCCTACAAACTGGCACTTTCCTGAATTATTTATTTATAATACTTACTCGAAACTGTGTATAAAGACCTATACTAGGTCTAACAACTGGTTTTCGTCCTTAAATTCATCAACCAGTGGGGAAAAAACTGAAAACAACTAACTAATGCTCTTAGTGTTTTAATAGAAGAATAAAGAAAGCCCCATGTAAGAACAGAGTGATACAATTAATTCTACAGAGATAAAGAAGATAAAGAACTTGGAAAGACTTCAGTGAGCAGGTGACATTCCAGCTGGCCTTGAAGAATAAGTAGCATTATGCTAGCAAAGGGAATGCTGCTTGCAGAGGTTCAGAATTCAAGAGGGTAGGAGAGGAATGGCACTTTAATAGGATTTGAATGTAGCTTTATTGTCACCCTAGAACTGGTGACTAAAACCCAATGTTGAAAATAAAGAAATATTAAGTTGGCCCTCATTCTAAAAAGAGTTTCAAAGCTATGTTCAGACACCTGCTCCAGGGCTAACTCAAAGGTAGGCAAACCTATAGTGTGTCTATGACCTCCAAAACCACCAAATGCACCCCAAGACCCCATTCCCCACTCATATACAGGAGACTAAAATACCAGGAAGAGAAGGGAAAGGCAACGATTGAAATCACCAGCCAGGGGCATGATGGAAACTGCTGTGGGACTATGCACAAGAGAGATTGTGTTATGGACTGAATTACGTCTCCCTAAAATCCTCACATTGAAGCCCTACTCCACAATGTGATGGTATTTGGAGATGGGGTTTGGGGGAGGTAATTAGGGTTAAATGAGGTCATAAGGGTGGGTCCCTCATGATGAGATTAGTGCCTTTATAAGGACAGACCACAAAAAGCTTGCTTCCTCTGTCTCTTTCCACTATGTGAGGACGCAGTAAGAAGGCAGCCATCTGTAAGCGAAGAAGAGATTCTGCACCAGGCACTGAATCAGCTGGCACCTTGCTCTTGAACTTTCTAGCCTCCAGAAGTTCAGGTGGGGTATTTTGTTATGGCAGCCTGAGCTGACTAATACAGGCTGGCATCTTATCCCTTGGCTGGACATCCTATCATCATGGAATTGTTGATTTGCTCTTAAACCTACATGACGAAAGAAAAAAATAATGGAGAAAAGTATCAGATTTTGTTTCCAGTGTTTGATTCAGCAAAGCCATGGATCAAGGCAGGCTTGTTTGCAACGGGACGCAGATCATCAGACCTGTTGAGCTGCACCGCCAGGGGAGGGAGCCAAGCAGTCAGGAAGAGGTTAAGTCTAATCACCCACAGAAAGGAGACCACGATAGGTGTGTGGAAGAGCTCACATAGGTCTCATAGGAGAGCTCAGCTGTGGAACCCTCCCACACAGAAAGTATCAATGGGTAGTTACTATTGGCCAGGAAAAGAAGCAACAACCAACAGAGGACGTCCTGGTTAAGTCAGGAGATAACTGGCCCTTTTGCTCTATGTCA
>NW_011908991.1:0-1791 GCF_000151845.1 Pteropus vampyrus
GAGCGCAGCAGAACAAAGCTAGACAAGGAAAGTGACAAGTGAACAGTTGTAAACATCCTGAGCCGGGCCCTCTCTTCTGGGGAATGAACTCAGGTAGGGAAAGGGCACCTCAGACACAGTTGTTCCCAAACAGACCTGCTGCTTGTCTGCGTGGCGCCACCACAGCCCTGCGGGATGGGGTAGACCCAGAATGCAATAGCCGTTGTCAGTGCAGGCGTGTGTGGCGTCCCCACGGGGCTTTAGGCTAAGAGTTTGAAGAGAGGATGTGGTGGGCTGCCCTTCCAGGGGCCTTCTGATGTGTACTCTTGGCCCGCAGGGTTTCTTCCCACTCCCAGCTTAGCCCTTCTCTCTGCACGTCCTCTCTTAAAATGCCCTCGCCTTGGGAGAGCAGCCATGGCAACATCATTACCCTTCCCTTTCTGAATTCATCATGCATTTCTTGAGTCTCCAGTGTTTGCCGAAGCTAGAAGAGGAAATGACCACCGTGATGGCTACCACAGGCAGAACTAAGCCCCGGGCCTGGGGTGAGGGTGGGAGCAGGGGGGTGGCCCTGAGCGTGCCCACACTCCTTTGCTCTGACCCACACGCACCTCTCCAGGAAGACATGCTTCTTGAATTGCAAATTGCGTATTTACACTTAAAATGAGATCCCACGATTTTGCTTGGTTTAATTAGTCCATCTGTTCTGGGGCTGGTGCACAGCTGTGTGAAGCCAATGGCTGTAGAAGGCAGTAAGGTATGTAAACAGGTGGGAGATGAAGGGACTTCCCTCCGGCGATGTCATACCTGGCAGAACAAAGTTTCTCATGTAGTGTCGTCAGTGGAGACCAGTGTGGATTGGGTGGCTGAGAAACCCTCACCCAGTCCACTCAGGTCTAGGGAGTGGGCCCTGAAACAAGGAGCAGGGCCCTTCATGGATGGGCTGGTGGGCTGCCTTTGGCTGGCTGTTGGTCACATTTGCCTGAGTGTGGTGAGGTCTTGGGGGATCTGTAAAAGCAGGTAAGGTCTCTGAGGGAGCTGGTATAGGGCATAGGGAAAGCCAAATTAGTGCAGGTTGGTGGCATGTGTCAGAATCACCAGGAAGGCTCCTTAAAACAATTGCTCTTGTACCCACAGAATTTTGATTCAGTACGTCTGGGATGGGGCTGAGAGTTTGCATTTCTTAGAGGTTCCTGGGTGATGCTGGTGCTGCTGGTCCAGGGGCTACATTTTGAGATCCATCAGTCTAACAGGAAGAAAACCAAGATTAGATGAGATCATGCATGAGCACTTTGTAAATGGTGAATGGCACCCAACAGACCTTTTTTATTAGAGAAGTTGCAAGAGGGTGATATTGCAGACACTAGCACATCACTGAATTTTTTTCCTTTCTCCTGTTGGCTTTTGTCAATACCCGGTCAGATTACAACATCGTAAAACATTTTCCTCTTACCTAGGTCAGGTGGTATATAGTAGGTGGCATATGGCACACATTAGCGCTTGAAAAACCAAAACTTGCTTGGGCCCTAGGCAGAGATTCTGAAGTAATGATCTGGGGAGGGCCAAGGAATCGGTATTTTTTAAACTTCCCCAGGTGATTCTAGTGAGCAGCCAGAACTGGGACCCACTGATCTACACTGAGTTTATTTTTCATCTTAGAATGGGCTGACCACCCACTAAGCTTCTGGGGCACTTCCTTTGTTTGGACCTCTCTGTTTTGCCTCTAACATGTACTGATACAGCTTCCTCATCTGCTTACCTCTGTCTTTTTTGATCAGCCCATATCCTCTTGGTTACTATCCTGCTGTTGAG
>NW_011908992.1:0-1998 GCF_000151845.1 Pteropus vampyrus
CTCATTCATTCATTCAACAAATATTTATGAATGCTTGCCATGCAGGATTCTGGATCTGGATCTCTCTCTCTGTCTCTCTCTCTGTCTCTGTCTCTGTGTCTCTGTGTCTCTGTGTCTCTCTGTCTCTCTGTCTCTCTGTCTCTCTCTCTCTGTCTCTGTCTCTCTGTCTCTGTCTCTGTCTCTCTGTCTCTATCTCTGTTTCTCTCTCTCTATCTCTCTCTGTCTCTCTCTCTCTCTTTCTCTCTCTGTCATCTGTCGATCTACCTATCAATCAGCCTATGTTAATAAACAAAGCAAGCTCTGCCCTTGTGATGATTACATTCCAGGGGGAGAGACATCCAAAAAACAAACAAACATCAATAATTAAGACATGATGATAAATGCTATGACGAAACATAAACAAGGGTTGGTAGATGAGTCCAGAAAGCATTATGATGAGAAAACACTTGAGTTGAAACACAAAAGACATTTGCAATCTTCTTTGAGGGAGGCAAGCTGGCAGGAAGGATAGAAGCCGTCTTTCAGTACTGAAAAAAGGGGGCAAGTATCTATTTTTGATGTGGGAGTGCAAAAGAGACCAGCTTTCCTTTAATTCCTGAGGTATTTTTCCTCTTACCTCACTGGACTTAACGATGAAACCCATGGTCAGCCAAGGTGTACCTTCCTTCTTGGACGAGGAGACAAGCAGTTTGTCAGCGCAGTCTCACATTCAAGAAGCCACCTGGAATTCCAACAGTTCTATTAGGTACCTTCCTGTTCTCCCAATGGACCTCCCAGAAGGTTCTGATATGGGACAGAGCAGTGTATTAAATTAATTTTTAGGCCACATTGAACTCCAGAATGATAATTGATTTTTTTATTTACCACCTCACATTATGCTTAGCTATCTTGTGCAATATGTATGGATCATCAGAGGTTTTGCAATGAGCCCAAATGATACTCCAGCCAAAACGAAAACAAAGAAAGCTATAAATTACAACAAAATAAACCCTCCCTTATTACCAAATTTCCGGGAAGAATTTAAAGTCCCCAAACAAAAACTCTTGCCTTTATAAATTCAATCAGAAAAAAAAATCTAGATTTTATTCTTCCCTAATTTATTCTTCTCATCTTCTGCCAGCAGGGTCTCATTCAGGTTTAAGGGAACAGTCAGTGCTATCTTCAGCAGCTGCCGTCTACATTTTAAAGCACCTATGGGATTGAAATATCTCACTCCCAGGCTCTCAAGGATCCTGCTTTTTTCAGCTTCTCAGAGACAGCAGAACCCATAAGATGATTACTGCAGTAGTCTCACACTCGAAATATGTAGGGAACACAAGTATAACCCCAACCCCTACAAGAGTTATTTCAGCCAAATGTTGAACGTGGACTCAAATATGTTGTGCAATCTAGGTCTCCACTATTGTTGCCAGAAAACATGGGAAAAGATGAGATTACCTGCGTTCACCCTTGTTAGGATGCCAGACAGTCTCTGTTTGTTGTCAAGGGTCCACAGCCTGTGAACTTAGATTAAATTGGGGGAAAATCTCCTATCAGGACATCAGATGGGACATCATGTTTGTCACTCTGGAGGAAATGTACAGTGCCTCCTAGCTGGCTTGTCTTCTTGAGAAATTTAGAATATCCAATAGGGATAGTTTCTGTCACCTAATGTTAATTGATTCTTCCTTCACACCTAATTAACATATTTATAATTTTTTATTTACCACTTCACCTTTGAGCCTTTTTTTTAGCTTTGACGACTGAAACTTGCTCCATAATTTGTGAATCAGGTACAAATGACAATACAGGGCCCCTAGTTCCAAAATCACTAATAATTTCAGAACGTGGACAGCAGAAAATTAAACGAAGCATAGGGTCCCCTAAGCACGGCACCCTGTGGGACTACACAGGTCACTCGCTCTTGGAGCCAACCATACCAACCACAACAGCAACTGCCACTCTTCTTGCTATGGAATTTGCCATGCTGCAAATATTGTCTGCTATGGAAAATTTTCC
>NW_011908993.1:0-1971 GCF_000151845.1 Pteropus vampyrus
CGTCACTCTGCTAAAGGCTGGAACGGAAAAGCCATTTTCCTCTTGCATGCCCCGTCTGCGAGAACATCGGGGAGGAGCCAGCCTCTGAGCCAGGGCTGGCCACCCTCTTGCTCTTTTTCGTTCCCTTCTCTGTCTGTGACTACTGGCCGCTCAGACCGAAGTGGGGGCAGGAAGCAAGAGCTCCCATTGACGCCTCTGGCTTGAGTGGCATTGCTCCGTCCAGCTTTGAACTGGACACAGGAGAGTCGAAGCAGAGTGGTGTGCCATGTGACTGCTGTTCCTGATGGTAGGGTGCTTTGGACATGACCTCCAGAGGGAAAGAGGAGTGGATGGTCTCGTCCGGGTCCCAGACTTCTGCAATCACCGCTGTAAATGTCCCTGTCAGGTAATCCCTCTAGAAAGGTATCAGCGTTTAGTGAGCACTTATGTCCCGAGGACTGCACTGCGCGCTTCACGTACATCATCACGTCCGACTCTCACGGTCATCTGTGATCTGGCTCTTTGTACCCCGATTCTATAGGTGAGAGACTCAGGCTTTAGCAAGGCTCGGTAACATGCCCGGGGTCACACAGCTGGTAGGTGGGGAAGCGGGATTCTAACGCAGGCGCCTATGACTCTGAGTTTTTGGTTGCTTCTGCTGCTTCCCACAAAGCCACACAGAAGAAGCAGATTTTACTCTACTGTTTGGTTTCTTAATAGAACTATAATGTGTTTATCTTAAAGAAATCTGGTTCATTTATTATAATACGTCATGGGGAAGAAATCTTCCCTACTTCTGCAAAAATGACATGGAAAATATCTTCTCTAGATGTTTTTTCTGGGACAAAGGCAGGGCAATTTTTTTTTTTCTTGAAGCAAATTCTTTTTTTGCTTCTTTAGTGAAATACTTAGCATTGTTTAAAAAAATATCTGCTCTTTCAGATAGTGCTGACTTTTTTTCTTGCTGCTGAGTGAATCCTGGCATAAATCCTTTCCTGAAAACTATTCCTGGACACTAGAAACTTCTAACAGTAACTCCGTTTTTGGCTCCTCTTTTATGAGGGCCGGTCTCAGTCAGCGGCTCGATTTTCCTCTAGTCGGACAAACCAGCAGCCTAGGAACCCCCTCATCTCTCACCACCCCAGTCCATTGCCAGAGTCTCATCAATTTTAACCTAACTAGATCTCAAACATGTCCACTACTCCCCATCTCTGCCACCGTTACCATAGCAACAGTGTCATGATCTCTTGCCTGGGTAGGTGACAGACTCCCACCTGGCCTAACCATTCCTGTTCCCCTTTGATGGGGGTTCTTTCTCACCTCGTCTCCGCATGAAGCTGGTTTCATTCCCCCCCGCCCCCCCGCCCCCGATCCTTCAGCGATTTCCCTTTGCTCTTAGTGGGGACATCAAATCTCTTTAACATGCCTGCCAACCTCCTTACTATGTGACCCCTAAATACTTCCCGGCCTCGCCTCCCGCTGCGCCCCTCTGTGCTGTCTCTGCCAGCTACCCCGACCTCCTCCATCAGTCACGATGCGACAGATACAGCTGCAGCAACACGCAGCCCCAGATCTCGGCATCTGTAAAAGCACAAGGCTCAGTGGTGGCTCATGCTACGTGTCCAGTGGCCGGTGGCGATACTCGATCATGGCAGACTGCATATGGGCTCTTGAGGCTCTCACCCGAGAACGGCACACTCGCTCGCGTATGCTCATGTTCCACTCGCAAGAGCAAGTCGTGCGGCCACGTCTGCCTGCAAGGCGGCAGGGAAGGTGGCCTGTTCCCAGGATGACAGGCCATTCTACTTCCTTCCTCCACAGGCCCTAGAGCATTCTGGTTTCTCCGCCTAGAACACCCTTTCCTCCATTTTGGGAGGTGATGCCCATTTATCCTTTAGATCTAAGCTCGGACTTTGGGAAACCTCCCCGGTGGGGTCAAACACACTTATCATTAAAGGCTCTTAGAGCAACGTAAACATATCTAACCCTTGC
>NW_011908994.1:0-1610 GCF_000151845.1 Pteropus vampyrus
GAGGAGGAGCACGGCCGGCTGCACCGGGCGGACCTCGCTCAGCCACCCGTGAACTTGAACAAATACCACATCTCTGCCTCTCGCTGCCCCTGTTCCTAACACCGAGATATTAATGACGTCTCAGGAAGCTTTATAAGAATTATATAAATGGACAAAACGATGCCTTGCACAGATTAAGAACTATGTAATTTTTTTTTATTATTTATACTTTCCAGTTCCTAGAGACAGATGTAATCTTATCAATAAACTGTAGGCCTTTGTTACTTTCATTCATTTAACATATGAAATCAGTTGATTCATCTACCGAGATCAAAATGGTGCACCGAACAGTATGAGGAACATGAAAGGGAATAAGGTGTGATTTTTGCGATGTAGATATTTTTTAGTATCAATGGTAACATATTTGCATATGTCAGTAGTATCTTGAGGAAAATGAAAGGTAGTGTGTGACACTAACTTCTTACCAAAAAAAAAAAAAAAAAGGTATTTGTCTACATTTGTGGAAGAAGCTGTTGTGAGCCGTACCCAGAGGGTTTCAGAACTGGACCACAGACATGGCGAGGTTACTGAAGGTCCCTAACATTCGAAGGAGGTTGGTAGATCTTCAATTACCCATGAGATGTGACAAACTGTGACCTCGGGGGAAGGCAAACCCGATCTCCGCAGGTGGCTTCACAAATTTCAACCACTCTCCCAAGATTACTGAGAAGAGAAAATAATGACCTGTTTTATTTTGAGTATTTTGGGAAACTTTCACAAGGACAGTTTTAGTTTAGAATGACCAAAGTATCGAGCCTTATGGGTTGACTGGCAAAATAAAACCCAAACGCAGGTCATTTAGCTTCTCCACGACCCACTGTGTTCTTCTGTCCTCAGGATTTCCTGTGACTTAGGGCTCTTTCATCTTCTGTTTGTAGCGCGAAAAGCTAAATCGGTGCCTCTGAACGCCTTAGATTTAGCTTTCTGAATGGAAGACACCTGAACGTGGCTGTGGGGTTTGGGGTGCACAGAGCAGGCCCGCCAGCCGGGGGGCCTTCACAGAGCGTGTCCCCTTGACCATGGCTGTGCGTCTGCCAAGCTCAGCAGCTTTTGTGAAGTCACTCGGTTCTAGTCTTACTGTTTTTAATAAATAGGGAAAATTGACGTGTGGTAAACTGCCCTTGACGGTATCATTTCTCTCTTTTTCCCCTGCCCCAAAACAGATATAAAACAAATCCGGCCTCGGCAAAGGCCTGGTTCATGTCGCCGATGAGGAAAAGGGAAGTTGGGGTCAGGTTGATCCGAGAAGTGGGAGGAGAGGGGAGGCCGCACGTCCTCATAAATGCCCCAAAGTGAGGCTTTTACCTATTTTTTTCCATATAGAAAGACTTGCGAAAGCCTTCCTGTGTCCTTGACAGTTCATAGGCTTCCCACCCATCCGTCCCCATAGTCTCCCCACCATGATCCACGCCCCCCCATGGTCCACGCCTCCGTGGTCCACGACCCCATGGTCCACGCCCCCATAATCCACAGCCCCCATAATCCACAGCCCCCATAATTCATACCCCCATAATTCACACCCCCATAATTCACACCTCCATAATCCACGCCCCCATAAACCATGCCTCCAT
>NW_011908995.1:0-2470 GCF_000151845.1 Pteropus vampyrus
TTTTGTTTTTAAATGTAAGAAAAAAATAAGTTTTTTAAATTTTGTATTACTTAATTATCAGTCCTTAAACATGGAATTATCTTGAAAGGGATATTGACATATAAAATATTAAATTATTGGTTTTCAATTTTTTTAGATCAATGATATATTTATTAAATAAACATTCTATATTATACTAAGTATAATATACTTAATTTTTTGGACTAGCTTGAACATTAAAAATTTATTTTTCATGGTTCTGTAGGCTGAAAGTTTACATTAACATACCATGTGGGTTGGTTTTTGGTAAGACCTCTTCCTGGCCTGAAGATAGTCTTCTTACTGTGTCTTCATGTGTCCTTTTTTTTGTGCATGCATGAGAAGAGACATCCTTACTGTCTTTTCCTCTCCTAAAGGATTAGACTCTGTTCTATCAGATTCCAAGTTTTGGGATTAGGGCCTCACCTGTTTTTAAGACTATTTGTAAATAGTTCTAAAAATAATATCCTGGTTCAGGAAAATGTATATGGACTGGGATTCAGATTGAAGAAGAATACTCTGCATTTGAAAGACAGAGGAAATATTCATGAGGAAGTCATAGGACTAACACGTACTCTACTGGGCAAAGTATTTTTACTCTTCAGGGATCCCTTTCTTAAAATATTTAAATAAGTAAATAAAAACTCATTTTTTTTTCCAGATTGGTCCTTGATAGCCACAGAAGAGCAAAACTTAGTCAATTTCTTATTTTACCTAACAAATATTCATCAAGCATTCACTTATTGAATCAGGTCCTCTGTTAAACATTAATAATATTGCTGGGATAAGACCATAAATAATTCCTGTCTCCACTGAGGTAGCATCCCAAATAGTTATTAACTAAGCGATATTTATTCAAAAAAAAAAAAAAAGAAGAAAACTATTATGAAGGAGAACAATGGGAACTATTCTGCATGTTCTGGAAATGCTTCTTTAAGGAAGTTTTAAATGATTTGAGATCATTTAAGTAGTATACTAGATTATTACTACTATTGCCAAAAACTTAGTGGCTTAACACAGAACAAATTTATTATCTGACACTTCTGGGATCAGAACTCCAAAATAGATTTCACTAAGCTAAAATCAAGATTTCCAGGGATGCATTCCTTCTGGGGAGATAATTTGTTTTCTTGTATTTTCCAGCTTCAACCCACATTCCTAAGTCTGTGTATGTCTTCCTTCATATTCAAAGGCAGCAGTTGTGGTTGTCACACTGATCTAATATTGCCATCCCTGGTTCTCTCTCCTCTGCCTCCCTCTACTACTTTTCAGGTTTTCTATGATTACACTGAACCTATTTGGATAATGCAGGATAATCTGTTCTTATCAAGGTCAACTGATTATCAATCTATGTCCATCTGCAACCATAGTTCTCATATGCCATATAATCCAATCTATTCATAAGTTCCAGGTTTGGATTTGGATGTATTGGGTATGCCATTATTCTGCTTGCCACAAGTAGCAAGTTAAATGAGTAGGACTTGTTCAATAAAGGCAAGTAAAGTAGTAGAGCCTTTAACCAAAGGAAACAACATAAGAGAAGGTTCTGAATTGGAATACAGTGGTGTGACAAGGACTTAAAGTGAGTTTTCTACTCCTCAAGCAGAGGATAAGGGTAGGAATGAGAAATGATCAGGCTTAAGACGCAGATGGCTTTGAATCTATTGACCTTGTTACATCATGAGAATTGGTCTTTTGGCCAAAAACTATGGCCAATCACATTATCTAGAGGCACTTAATTTCTGAAAGGCCTTATAAAACCAGCATTTCTCTTAGCATTTATTCTCTACAATTAGTAGTGGTTTTTTTTAAAAACAAACAAACAAACAAACAGGACAGAGAACCAACATCAGAATAACTTAGTCTGTTGGGGAACATTTTCATTTACTGTTTCTAAAACAAAGTCAGATAAACTTTTATCTTTTATAACAATGACATGGGCAATTTTCTAGTAGGTTCCTTAGCTGGCCGCATCAGAAAGAATTGCCTAGGAGGACACATTTTGAAGCTTTATCAGTGTATCCTATAATAGCATGGTACTCGTAGTTTCTCTTTATTTTCTTTCTGCTTTGCTAAATTTCCACAAATTTGCTAAAATTTTGTTAGCTTTTTACATTTTTACCTGGTTGCTGAATGAAATGAATTGTAATTTATGTTTTACAATTAATATAGCTGTTTCATGGACTATCATGTCTTATATAGTAACAGATTTATATTTTCCTTCTTCTCTATCATCATGAGGGTACATTGCTTGGGAGAATATTACCTTATAGTCTGGATAGCCCCTAAGGATCCTCACCATATTTTCTGTTTGTGTACCTTCTCTCTTCCCCCCATCAGTCAAGGCTTCCAACATCAAAATGCCTCTTTTAGGATGGTTCTTATAGACTGATTGTGTTTTGTCACAATTCAGATGTTGTAGCTTTAACACCCATGTAAATTGGTGCAGCCA
>NW_011908996.1:0-1916 GCF_000151845.1 Pteropus vampyrus
TGAACCAAGGTCATCACCTAGTAGGCAAGAGGGAATGAGAATCAGTGACTGAAGAATTTGCCTTAGACAAAATGTGTGAGAAAAGACACTGATGACTAAGGTGTTTTAAGTTAAATGGTGGAGAAGGTGAGATAAGAATGTTGGAGGAATTCCTGTCTATGACTTCCAATTCTGTATGGAAGGGGAGGAAGTAGGAAGAGGATTGCCTAATATTAGTCTACCGTTCAAGTATGCTACAATGTAGTGACTATGTTTATCACCACCAAACTTATCATGATTTTGAGATTGTATTCATATTCTTGTGCATACTGGACTCCTTGTGTTTACAAAACACTGTAGAATATAAGAGTATTGCAAACCAGAGTCTATTCCAAAGAACTGGGCAGTAAACAAGGAGGAGACATACACATGTTTCCTCAGTAAATATAAAATGAGTAAGGTAAGAAATACAAGGTGAAAATAGCCCAGGACAATTTAATATGAGGTATTAATTATATAATTTAAAAGAATAAATGCAAAATAATGAAAAAATAGGAGATTATGTAGCACTAATATGAGTATCAGCATATAATGAGACACTATCGTGTAATGATTGGGAATGAGACTTTTAGAGTAGTAGTGCCTGAGTTTAAATTTTATTCTCCCTACTACTTGTAGAACCCTAGACAAGTTACTTAATCTCTCTGTGATCTTGTAAATTTTAGAATATAATAGAATATGTTCACAAGGCTGTCAAGAAGATTAATCCATGTGAAGTATTCATAACATCACCTGGCATCTTATACAAACTCCATAAACTTATGTTATTATCAGCAGAAATAAAGCTAAGGTTGAATGAAACTCTTAAAAGTGGGCAGAGAATGACTTTGGCTGCAAGTAACAGAAAACCAAACTCAAAGTTTTTTAAATGAAAAGGGACCGTTTTGGTTTATTTGATGGGAAGTTCAGAAATAGAGAAGACTTCAAGGCTGATATTTTTTCTGCAGTTCTCTGTGTTCCTAGTTAAGCTTGTGTTGGTTTCTTGATCAGACAAAATGGATGCAACTATTCTGTGAAACACACACACAAACAACAACAACAAAAACAGAGGGAAAGAGACTGTCCCATAATAGAACTCTCTTATACAAAAGAGAAAACAAAATCCCTAGGAATCTTCCTTATGTCCCTTTGACCTTTTTAGGTCCTGAAAATTTGTAACCAGGAGAATGTTATGCACTAGTTGGTTTAAGCCTGGCTGCTGAAGTGCAGAGTCTGTCCTTGAGAGTTCACTCCTGATAGGCTGATGTTTACCTCCCCAAATTGTGACTATTCTACAATGAATAGAGGACAAATGGCAAGTGGATATTGGTGAAACTATCATATAATCCCTAGGCAGGGAATGTATTTCAGGCCTAAGAAAAGCATTCAAAACTGGGCTTGCTGATAGCTATTGCCTAAGGCCACATTGTGGGCTTGACAGATGCCCAGAGTTTTAAGGGACGTAATAGCAAATTACATATGGGTTGTCCCGTCAGATTCTTTTTCAGTTTAGAGAAAATACTGAAAGCAGCCCAAGAAACCAAGCCTAGATTCAGAATGGTGATGATAAATGTAAACGCTATGTTCAATGTGATAAACTCTAGTTCATCTTCATGTTTTCTTTGGTCTTGAACCAAGAGAAAATCACATTTCATGAGTAGTATACATTAACTTCAATCCTTCTGAATCCATGTGAATACGAGGAGTCTACTTTACTAGGTTCCTGACAGTAGCTTGCTTTTATTGTCCCTAAATGTTAACCCCAGAGCCATAGAAAGTTTTCTTTCAGGCATTTTAATATACTGTGACAAAGATTCTACTCTACATAAAGTTCTTGTGGATAAAATATAGGATATCACGTTCTGAGTATTGAAATGGCCTTTTAAGGTAAGGAGTTA
>NW_011908997.1:0-1670 GCF_000151845.1 Pteropus vampyrus
TCTCCAGTGAGAGACTATGGCCAGAGCTGCCCTGAGTGGCTTTGGGGAGAGGCACAGGGCTGTGTTGGGAGCAGCATCCTCTGCCCGTGGGGAGCAGGACTGCATCAGTGTTCAGCTAGATGTAGACACTGTGGCAGACAGCTGGCCCCGATTGTCTTGAGACGGTCGCCCTCCTAGAGGACTGCCTTGAGACAAAGTGACGCCAACATCAGGGAGGCCCCAGGGAACTAGGGGGCTGAGCAGGAGCAGGAAGTTGAATAGCACCTTCTGGAGGAGGCTACTGTCATCAAGGAACTACAGAGAAGAGATCCTGTGTGTGTGTGTGTGTGTGTGTGTGTTTGTGTGTGTGTGCATGTGTGTCTTCTGGGCCGTAGCCTCCGAAGAGCCCACCAACGTCCTCCACAAAATAGCTCTCTTTGGCTATTTAATCAACTCGGCAGGCACCAAAGCATGGAGACAGCTGCTCCCGGGCAAGTAAGAGCTTTCCTGCCCCCCTCGCTTCTCCTCTCTCACTCTGGCCCCCACCGAGAGGCCCTCGAGGGCAGCAGCAACCAGAGAAAAGGTGATGGAGGGCCCGCCACGTCCTGGGGTCTCCACTGCGAGTTTTCTGGCCTCAGGGGCTTCCTCAGGGGCAGGTGGGGGAAGGAGTGAGGAGTACAGCTGGATGAAGACCACATTTTAGTATTCAATTTGGTCAGATGTTCTGTCCAAAATGCTTAGAGGACTTAATTTTTTTCTATGATGATAAACTATACACAATTGGCCATCGTAACCATTTTTAAGTGTGCAATTCAGTAGCACCAGGTACGTGCACGTTGTTCTGCCTCCTACGCCGCTCTCTGACCCGGAACTACTTCTTCATCTAAATCGAACCTCTGGGCCCGTGAGACACTGGCTCCCCCCGCCCCCTCCCCCCAGGTCACTACTATTCTATTTTCTGTCTCTGTGAATTTGACTATTCTAGGTATTCTTCCTATAAGTGGATTCATATAGTATTTGTCTTTTTTTTGTAACTGACTTATTTCACTTAGCATAATGTATTCAGGGTTCATCTGTGTTGACCCATGTGTCAGAATTTTTTTTTCCTGTTTTGAGGCAGAAAAATAGTCCACTGTATGTCTACATCGCATTTTGTTTATACCTTTACCTTTACCTGTCCGTGGGTGGCTTCCACCCTTTGGCTATTATGAGCAATGCTGCTATGAACATTGGCTTACAAGCGTCTGTCTGAGTCACTGTTTTCAGTCCTTTGGAGGTTTATACCCAGAAGTGGAATTGCAGGGTCAGATGGTAATTCTGTTTAACTTTCTGTATAACTGCCAAGCCGTTTTTCTCAGTAGCTGCATCATTTTACATTCTCACTAGTGAAGCCAAAGTATTTTTCTGTACATCTTCACCAAAGCTTTAGAGGATCTTTTTTTTTTTTATGCCTACAGCACCTGGCCTTCCTAGGTGGTCTCCCATCCAAGTACTAACCAGGCCCGACCCTGCTTAGCTTCCGAGATCAGATGAAATCGGACGTGTTCAGGGGGGCATGGCCGTAGGCTTGAGAGAATTTTTTATTTCCTGTACCGGCCTGAATATCTACAGGATCTGCCCTGGGTTTCCTTCAAGGGCACGGAAGAGCAAGCCGAGAGAGCCAGTGTGAAGAGTTGAGGGGAGTGAGGACA
>NW_011908998.1:0-1899 GCF_000151845.1 Pteropus vampyrus
GGACACCTTACTGGGAGTTCTGGAGCTGGAATGACCGTTCGGAGCTGTCCTGAGTTGGGCCGAGACATCTGTGCCTTTCTACGCCTGCATGGAGTGGCCAGGGTCGGGGGCTGCCTGGCAAAAGGTGATATGTCCTTTCTTCTTGAGGAAGGATCTGCGCACTGCGTCATGTTGTTCACTTTAGGATTTACTACAACTCAGAAGGTGGGGCCACTCCTTAAATATAAAGTTCTTAAATGTAAGCAGAATTGGCTAACATGTCTGAAATGCTCAAAAGGAGGTACGTAGGAAAGACATAGCCCCGACCGAAATGCACACTCAATCTCACTGCCGTCAGGACACAGTCCCTCCAGGTCTAGCCCCTGCTGATGGCCGCGACTGACGGCCCCTCTTCCCATGCCCTCGCTCTGTGTGCTCCGGGCCCAATGAGGCTCATGGCTCCCCTGCCTCAGGTACCCGCAGATGTGCCTTTCTCGTCCCACTCTCACCTAGCTCCACCCCCTACTGTACTTCCGGGTCAGTGGTCAGCCCAGAAGAGACATTATATCTGCTCTCTGGCCCCAGGCCTCCCTCTGCAGGCATTGCCTTCAGCCAGAGCAAGCACTGGAGAACTGTAAGGCTTGCCCTGACCATTCTCCTGGACCTAGGCCTGGGTAGGCGGAGACTGGAAGAGTGGATCAGGAGGAAGTGGGCTGCCTCAAGAAGGAGTTGGAGATGTGTGCTGAGAGCTGAGGGTCACGGGTGTGTGTGGTGCATGTGTGTGTTTTCAGAAATGTTGCAGAAAAATTCAGACCGGCAAGAAACCAAGCAGCACTCGGAGAGTTAGAGAACTCAGGTTCATTTCTCCTGCGGTCCCAGAAGAGCTAGCGCTCTGCAGATCTGGTCCCTGAGCTCAGAGGCAACATTGCTTTTATATAGGGCTTACCTGGCATGGGTCATTGGTTAATTTTCACTCGGGCGGTAACAGAGTGCGAGAGTTGCTATGGGTTACAGGCAGTTATATTTGTTACATTTGTTATTTAGACAGAAGAAGCAAAAGGGAGGATGAGTCTCTCATTCATTTCAAGGTCACCTTGCCCTATGGCCTATGCGGCATGCATATCTACAGAAGCAGAACAAAGAGCTGATTATAAGGTTAGCCTTTTAAGTGAAAATTCCTCTTCATTCTCTTCTTTCAATGCCCTTTAAATCCTTATAGGGTATCAACCTTCTGATTTTCTTGGCCTAGGGACTGGTACAAGGGTGGTCCTGATGTCATAACCATTTGTAAC
This sequence comes from Pteropus vampyrus, assembly GCF_000151845.1. Classification (NCBI taxonomy): domain Eukaryota; kingdom Metazoa; phylum Chordata; class Mammalia; order Chiroptera; family Pteropodidae; genus Pteropus; species Pteropus vampyrus. The sequence goes on from NW_011908998.1 coordinate 1,272, forward strand.
TTGACGGATTCTAGGCATGAGGAGACAAACTTGACAAGACAGTTCAGGATACAGGACCCGAATAAGAGAGCTGTGAGGAGCATGAGGAGAGGATCTGCAAGTGAGAGAAGCCAGGATTCCCAACTCCATATTCTGGACCAGCACCCCCACGATTCCTTCAAATGTTGGCGCATTTTTGAAGCTCTAACTGTAAGCCTCTAGGCTGCATCTTTAACTATCCCTGCCTGATTAACATAAAAACAACATTCTTCTAAAAATGAGCAGAACCCTCCTTTTTCGGCCATTCGAAGATCCAGTTTCCTCCGGTTTTGTAAAACTACTCCTGCTAAGGAATCTAACTGGCTTTGTAAAGTGATGTTGCTTTCGGATATGTCTTCTAAGCTGTCTAATAGGTCCTTAGATAAGCTTTGGTAATAAGACAGGGAGAAGGCTAGGCCAGCTGTGCCGGTGCCTACCCTTGCGGTGATGCCAAGGCCTCTCAGAAGGAGAATGAACTGTATCGTTTGGTTCTCGTGTGTGTTGAGGGATAGTCATAGACTGGTTGATGGGAGCGATGTTTATTTCAGGGGCCACGTAACCAGGGTACAAGTCCCTGTCCAGTTAGCCAGGAAACAGAGATATGAATTGG
>NW_011908999.1:0-949 GCF_000151845.1 Pteropus vampyrus
GCGCGTGCATCACATCTTTATCCATTTAACTGCTGATGGACACTTAGGCTGCTTCCATCCTTTGGCTATTGTGAATATACTGAAATGAACATGGAAGTAAAAATATCTCTTTGATATCCTGTTCTCATTTCCTTTGGATATATACTAAAAAGCAAGATTGCTGAATCTTATGGTAGTCCCATTTGTAATTCATTGAGGAACCTCCATAATGTTTTCCATAGTGGTTGGACCAATTTACATTTTCACCTAGAGTGTACAAGGTTCCCTTTTCTCCACAACCTTGCCAATACTTACTTCTTGCCTTTTAATGACAGCAATTCTAAAAAGTATTAGGTGATATCTCATTGCGGTTTTGATTTGCATTTCCCTGATTACTGATGTTGAGCACCTTTTCATGTACCTGTTTGTCATTTATATGTCTTCTTTAGAAAAAAATTCTATTCAAGGCCCATTTTTTAAGATTTTTTTTTTTTTGCTATTGAGTTATATGAATTCTTTATGTATTTTAGGTATTAACCCCTTATTAGATAAATGATTTGCCAATATTTTATCTCATTCTGTTTGCCTTTTGATTTGTTGATGGTTTCCTTTGCTTTGCAGAAGCTTTTTTGTTTCATGTAGTATCACTTATTTTTGCTTTTATTGCCATTGCTTTTAGTGTCAAACGTAAAAATTCATCACCAAGACCTTCATCAAGGAGCTTACTCTCTAAGTGCTCTTCTAGGAGTTACTGGGTTTCATCTTACATTCAAGCTTTTAATCCACTTCGAATTTATTTTTGTGTATGGTGTATGAGAGGTGTCCAGTTTCATTCTTTTGCATGTGGCTGTCCAGTTTCCCCAACATAACTTATTAAACAGATTATCTTTTCACTATTCTATATTCTTGATTCCTCTGTCACAAGTTAATTGACCATATACGCACGGGTTTATTTCTGGGCTCTATATTC
>NW_011909000.1:0-2626 GCF_000151845.1 Pteropus vampyrus
TCCTTCTAAAGCAGTAAGTCAAATCTCTTTAATTTCACTCATTTTTGAGGGCGGTTTTATTAATATTTAATATATGCATGTATATGTATATGTGTATATATTATTTTATATTCTATGTTATACTATGTTATGATGTACTATGTTATGATATGTTGTCTGGTATGTTATATATTAAAATAATAATCCCTTAATTCACAATTTTATGTAGAACTATTTTATTTTTCCACTATTAGGCTAACCTATAGAGCAAGAAATTTCTTAAGATTGAAAAACTGTATTTTAAATAATAAAGTGGAGTACACAAAATAAGCAAGCTTTAGATTCTTCTTGATGAAATGTCTATGAAAATACATGTTCAACTTGTCTTTTTGACTCAGTCTTGAAGTGGTTTCTCCTCTTGTTTTCATTGAGCAGTTTCTGCACAGCAAGGAGAAAACATCTCTGCAAAAGCTACACACACACACAAAAAAATGCCCTTACAATATTTTGGTCTCCATTTTTGTTCCTAGTTAAACATAAATCTGATTATTTTCATACTCAAGAACACCTGAATTCTCTCTCTCAAAGATAGCAGAATGATGTTATCTTTGTGTAATGTTATTTTCCATCAGTGAACAATAGTTAGGCTGTCTATTTCATCCAGAGACACCAAGAAAAAATGCCATCTAAAGGCTTCTGATTTCTTATTTCATAGAATGATATTTTATCAGGGTAGACGTGAGCTGATAAGAGCAATTTTTAAAACAGATTTTTAAAAAGAAACTTTCTTGAAAGTCTACATTTACTTTTGTTTTTAAAACTACTAGCTAAAGTTAAAGATGCTGATCTTTTCTCTAGCTACTTCAATGAAATCAGCAAGATTCACACAATAAAGTTATAGAAAAAAAATATACAGAGTGAAACTTTGAGGAAATAAACATTAGTTTACTTCTTCTTGTCCTTGTATTGATAAAGTTGTGTTAATTCCGCTTAAGTTACCAGTAGTGTAAATAAAATCTACATTGGAGCAATTAAAATATTTGAAGATTTATTCAGTTCTAACCACTGAATTACTTATTTAATGTTGATCATAATCAGTTTCTTAAAATTTTCAGCTTTTATTTGCAGCAATCTCAGCCTCTTCTCATGAAAATATGGACATCGGTTACACTTACCATATCCCCACAATTGTCATATCTGATAAATTCTGTTTCATAACTACTTCATAATGATATCCTTCTTCCTACTTGTAACATTGCCCTCATATAACTGATGACCATTTATTTCCATACTTGCCAATTAATCATTCACAACATTGCCAAGACTGATTTGTCTAGAAACAGGTTTGTTGATTTCAGTGGCTCACTACTGCATACAGCAGAGGTCAGACACCCCTGAGGCCTTTCACTCATCTGAACCTTCTTGTCCACATCTGTCAGGCAACGCTCACATCTCCAACAATTCCTGAATACCCGATGCTCTATATCCTCTTTGGCTTAGAAGTCTTGTTCTCCCTTTATTGGGAAAACTTTTCCCCTAATTCTTCTGTCTTCCAGTCTTTGTGCCCTTCATTGTACACATCGCAGACTTCTGTGAATGTTTCTGGCCACCCTAAAGAATCAGTCATGTCTTTCTTTGTGCTTCTGTAGAATTTGCTCTGCTTCTCCTTGGTGTGTGTGTTATGTAAACTACTTGAAGCTGTCAACAACTCATTCATTCACTCAACTCATAATTAACAAGAGCTCACTTTGTGCCAGGCACTCTACTTCATGCTGAGCAGGCATCAGTGAACACAATAACACATGATCTGTCCACTTTTGAGGAATGGTGGATCGCCAACCTCAGAATGCATATTGATCACTTGGAACACTGTACAAAAATGAGGATTCCTGAGAAATACCATTAGATGTTCTGATCCAAAAGCTTGGGGTATGATCCAGGGATGGAACTTTTTGTTAACCACTGCAGGAGATGCTGGCGTATGTGACATACTTACACAGTGGGAAAGATAGAGCAACAGACTCTATTAGAGATAATGAATGTCTTTGTTCATTTCATCTTATTTTATTATTTATTTTATTTCTACTGCAATAGTCTCAGCAATTAGGCCAATAACTGGTACTTTGGCATGTGCTCAATAAATATTTTTGACTGAATAAAGCTCTCATGGAATTTACATTCTAGAAGAGGAATGTAGAAGATTACACAGGAGGCCATGATGCAATATGCCGTGATTGAGAAGTGAGGGTGCTATTTTATTAAAGGACATTTAACCACGGTTGCTCAATCGGGGACACCTTATCAGGAGAAATATTGAAATAGCCACCTCAAGGATAAATAGGAGTTACCAGGAGAAGTAGTTGAAGGAGGAAAGAGTGTGCCAGGAGAAAGAAATGACTTGCTCAATACTTGGTAGTTAAGGAGAGCATGGCCATTAGTAGAAATATAGTAAGATATCCGGCACACGAAGCAGTCAGAATAAAAGTGTGCTGAGTGAACAAATAAACTTCGTATGTCACTGGACCATCTGCTAAATATTTAACACAATAGCTGGGTTATAGGAGGTAACAAATGGTACAAAATAAGTATTTATTAAATGAATAAACATAGTTTTAGTCACTACAGCCCATCAAAAACTGTAGATGAT
>NW_011909001.1:0-1083 GCF_000151845.1 Pteropus vampyrus
TGGGTATCAGAAAGCTGTCTCTGCGGAAGTGACCTTTAAACTGACACCCAAAGAATGAGTCAGCTGTGCAAGAGGAAAGGAGGATGTGAGGAGAGTGAGAGAAGAGAAAAGGAGTAGACGAGACAGAGGGGAAGCATACACAAAGACCTAGCAGGGAGGGGCAGGGAGGACCGCCAAAGATGGCTACTGCATCACATTTGAGTTAGGAACGGGCACGAGACGAGGCTGGAGCTTCCTCTCTTTTTCCCATCTGCAGATCTGTTAACTATACTGCCGAAGCATTCCCCCAATCCATCCCCTTCACGCCGCCTTATTGTCCATCACCAGAACAATTGCTAGAGCTGCTTCGGTTCCACCCATGAACCCCCACAATCCACTCTTCATGCAGCAGCCAGGGTGAGCACAATCGGGACCCACTGAAAGCACATAGGCGGGAAGAGGCATATTCTTCTTAGGACAAGGGTCTCTACTTTGCCCACAGAAAAGATCATCTTTATCGATCAACAGTGCTAAGTCAAAAAGGCTGGCTATGGAAAGGTAAATAGTTGAGTATTAGTTATATAAGAAAAAAACATATGGAAAGAATTACTGGAAGAACATACATTGGGATGTTGATTAACTCTGGAGAGTAGAATTGTAGGTAATTTTTTCCTAAGTGTTTCATTTTTTTTTTTGCCTCAGTTTTCATGTCTGTAACAGTGGAGATAATAGGACCCCTCTCATCAAATTTTTATAAAGACCAAGTGACATAATGCATGTAAAGTTTAAAGCACAGTGTCTGACATAGGATAAACGCTCGATAAAATAATTGTAACGATAATTATTATTAAAATGCACATGTGTTAATTTTATAATTAGGGATACACAACATATACTATTTTTAAATCCTGTAGAATCTTTTTTTTCTGTTTTGTGTTTCTTTTTAAACACAGGAGACTCTTACACAACAGCCCCCCAGAGGTCACCTCCTTTTGCAACCTGTCAGTGATATCTTCCTCCAGGTGTGGAACTGGACGTAGCAGTGAGTCATGGACTGTTTTCACAGGTGCCCTTGAAATGTGAGCTTGCCCTGGCTCTATGCTG
>NW_011909002.1:0-1766 GCF_000151845.1 Pteropus vampyrus
GGTAACATTGGTTAATACAATTATATAATTTTCAGGTGTACGTTATCATTTTACATCTGTATATTCTATTGTGTGTTTACCATCCAAAGTCCAGTTTCCTTCGGCTACCATATTTGATCCCCTTTACCCACTTCACTCTCCCCCTAAACTCTATATTTGACCCCATTTACCCCATCTACCACCTCCTTCTCTCCACTGGTAACCACTAGCCTATAGTCCATGTTCATGAGTCTCTGTTTGTTTGTCCTGCTCATTTGTTGCTTTTAGGTTTATATCCCACACATAAGTGATATCATGTGATTTTCAACTTTTTCTGTCTGGCTTATTTCGCCTAGCATGATTATCTTGAGGTCCATCCATGTTGTCGCAAATAGCAGTATTTCATCTCTTCTTATAGCTGAGTAATATTCCATTGTATATATGTACCATTGCTTCTTTAGCCAATCATCTTTAGTAGGACATTTAAGTTGCTTCCATGTCCTGACCACTGTGAATAATGCTGCTATGAACATCGGTGTGCAAATATCTATTTAGATATCAATTCTTAGTTATTTGAGGAACCTCGATACTGTTTTCCATAGTGGCTGTACCAATTTGCAGTTCCACCAACAGTGTATGAGGGTTCCTTTTTCTCTGTATCCTCTCCAACATTTGTTATGACTTGCCCTGTTGATTATACCCATTCTAACAGGTATGAGGTGGTATCTCATTGTGGTTTTGATTTGCATTTCCCTAATAGCTAGTGAGGTTGAGCATCTTTTCATATAGTTGTTGGCCATTTGTATATCCTCTAAGGAGAAGTATCTGTTCAGGTCCTCTGCCTATTTTTTGATTGAGTTGTTTGGGGTTATTTTTGCTGTTATTGAGTTGTATGAGTTCTTTGTATATTTGGGATATTAGGCCCTTTTCAGAGGTGTTGCTTGCAAATATATTTTCTCATTCAGATGGTTGTTTCTTTATCTTGTTGACGATTTCTTTTGCTGAGCAGAAGCTTTTTAGTTTGATGTAGTCCCATTCATTTATTTTAGTTTTTACTTCCCTTGCCTTTGAGGTCAAATTCATAAAATTGTGTTTAAGTCCAAGGTCTTTGAGTTTCATTCCTATGTTTCTTTCTATGAATTTTATTGTTTCAGGTCTTATATTCAGGTCCTTGATTCATTTTGAGTTAATTTTAGTATGTGGTGATATACAATAGTCTGGTTTCATTCTTTTGCAGGTGGCTTTCCAGTTTTCTCAGCATCATTTATTGAAGAGGCTTTTCTTTCTTTACTATATGTTTTTGGCTTCTTTGTCGAAAATTATTTGTTCATATAAATATGGGTTTATTTCTGGACTCTCGATTCTGTTCTACTGGTCCGTGTGTCTGTTTTCCTGCCAATACCATGCTGTTTTGATTACTGTCACTTTGTAGTATAATATGAAGTCAGACAGAGTGATGCCTCCAGCCTCGTTCTTTTTTCTCAGGATGGCTTTGGCAATTCGGGGTCTTTTGTGCTTCCATACAAATTTAGTGAATTTTTGTTTTATATTTTTAAAAAATGCCAATGGGATTTTGATGGAGATTGCATTAAATCTGTATAATGCTTTAGGTAATATGGTCATTTTAACTATTTTGCTTCTTCCAATCCAAGAACACAGAATATCTTTCCATTTCTTTGTATCTTTTTTGATTTCTTTAAATAGGATCTTATAAATTTCATTATATAGGTCCTTAACTTGTTTCATTAAATTTATTCCTAGATATTTTATCCTTTTTGTTGCAATTG
>NW_011909003.1:0-2397 GCF_000151845.1 Pteropus vampyrus
AAAAATAGAACTTTCCAACAATGGAATGACCCATTTCATGTGGTCATACCTTTCTTATTAAACACGATGTGACTGCCTAGTAAATGTGTGATGAATGGGTGATGGTGGGCAGGCAGGCACGTAGAGAGATGTCCAGGCAGAGTGTGGACAAACCGATAAACTGGTGCTGGAGAAGGGATGCTTAAATCGAATGCAGATTTGGACAAGATCACCACTGGATCCCTTTCTGTCAAAGAGATTGTGAATCAGACATTCTAAAGAAGTCAGTGGAGCATCTAAAACGCTGAATCAATCTACAGGGTCCTAGCCTGATACCATCTCTTCTGTGGCCGCAAGTGACATTCCTAACTTGCCTGGTTGTTTATCAATTTAATTCTTGGTCAGAAGACAGAAATTTACCAAGAGAAACAGTGTGCCCTATGTAGCCAGGCCTCTCCAGAGCTCCAGACTCATGCTAATTCACACCTGTGTATTTCCACCTGGGAACTCTCAACATGATCAAATCCGAGCTCGTATTTCCCTCCCACCTTGCTCATCCTCTTATGTTTTTCTGATTTTGGCAAGTGGCACCTCCATCCCACTCATCTCCCAAACCAGGCCAGCTGGACACCTTCCTCTTTCTCACCTCCCCACAGCCAGGGGTGACCAAGTTCTGTCCTCTCTGCATCCCTGAAACCTTTTGTGTCTGTTCCTTCCTTGTCCTCTCGACCCCACTGCTTCATTTTAGGTCTTCAGTCACTTGTTCTTTGGCCCACTGTAGGGGTCTCCTAAATGGTCTTCCTGCTTCTTTTCTTACCCTCTTTCCGTTTTCACTACGCTGCCAGAGGGATTCGAAAATATAAGTCAGATTAAGTTACTCCCCTGCTTCTGCGCCCACCATGGCCATCCTCATTGTCCACAGATAAAGTTTAAATGCCTTAGTGGAGCATTCGGATGCTCCACGATCTAGCCGCTGCCTCCCTATCCACTCTTAAAGCACAGACTCCAGCCTTACCAAACCAGCTACGGCTCTCTGAATAGACCGCGTCTCTGCTTTATGCCTCTCAGCTTTGCCCCTCCTACTTCTGCCTGGAATGTCTCTTCTTCCCTATACAAATGGAAAATAGCTGTTCACCTGGCAAGACTCAGCTGAGGTGTCATTTCCTCTATAATGCTGTTACTCTTGGTCCCGGGAGAGGGTGGATGTCTCTCCCTGTTGCGCTCCAAGGACTTCTATCAAGATACCTGTAAATTCGAAAATATAAATCAGATTAAGTTACTCCCCTGCTTTATTTCTCTTTTTTATTCACATAGCTTCCTCTCCGTGGATGCCCAGAAACACCTTGAGCTAGTGACCAACCGTGTCTTACCACTCGTGGCTCCTTCACTGACTAGCCTGTGGGTCAGCATATAGTACTTCCTCAAAAGACATTTGTTCAAGTGAACAAATGAACTTTCATTTTAACCGCCCACGAGATTGCCATAGAAAGCAACACTGTTCGTCGGAGTTACTGGCATCATATGATCTATTTATTCTTCACCAGTTCTTACCGGGATATCCCCTGACCTCGCAACCACACAGTACAGGTGTGTCATATTTACAGCAGCACCCTCACAGTCCATGTTCTGATCCTCATCAGCTAGATCGGCAAAAGGTTCTCTATTTTCTCAGATGATCTTCCCAGGCATCCCCAGTGGTGATATCCAATAGGCAGCTGGAGATCCAAGTCTGAAGTCAAAGGATTGGAATCACTGGTGGACTGGGAAGAAGTGATGATTTAGCTTCACAGCTAAAGCCTCAGAAAGTTATTCTCACAGTTGTAGGACTGAAATGTCATCCATGACAGTGCAGGGGCCTCTTGTGATATTGTGCTTTCTTTGTCTATCAAAACATTAAGCGTGGGGAAATTTTGCCGAGCTTGATCATGGAGACCGATCCAAACTTCACCTCCTTTAGCAACGGCATGCTAGATGGTTCCACCTAGATTTCCAACCGGGATAATTAAAACTGAATTTATTCTTATCACTCCCCCCAGCTCCCCTCAAAGAAAATAACTGCTATCATAGATGCTTTCTCTTGTGTCTCCGTGAGCAAGACCCAGCTAGTCACCCAGGCAAGAAGTATAAAGGTCATCCTCGCTTCTTCTTTCCTTCTTCCCACCACATCTTGAGGTTTGGTTGGTTTTTTTTTTGTTTTTTTTTTAAATACCTTCTTTTTAGGTTTCTGTGTTTTGCTCTTCATCCTCCTCCTTACTATCACTTCCTCTCTTCAAGCCTTCATCATAGGTGGTGTCTATAAGGAAGGCAAACACTTAAATGGTCTTAGTGCCAGTAGTGCCCCTCCTTAGACAGAATTGCCAGTGCTTTTCTCAAATATCAATCTAAATGTGTCACTCTATATGCTGAAAACTTTCAGTA
>NW_011909004.1:0-1844 GCF_000151845.1 Pteropus vampyrus
ACATGCTGTATTTTTGTTACACACATACGAAAAGATTACACCAAAATATTAACAGACCTTATCTTGGGCTAGTGAGATTGGTAATGTTGATTTCCTTCATTTTGCTTATATACAGTTTATAAGTTTTCTACTGTGCATATGTAATTCTATTAAAAATGTCATTTTAAAACACAGAAACATGTTTGGTTATTTTCTGCAGGTATGCATATCGTTACTTCCCATCTCCATTGGAATGTTCTATGAATAACTTCTTTTCTTTGGTCTGATATTCCCATGAGGATTCAGAATTTACAGTTAAGCCTCCTGCACTCTGTGGCCCCATCCCACTCCTCAGCATTCACCCCTTCTCCTGGGAGGGGGTGTGTCCAGCATGCTGGAGGAGTTGGGAACAAGTCCTGAGCATGCCCAGCTTCCATTCTCCCACCTCTGCCTGCCCACAGGAGGTACATTCTGGTTTGCTGCCTGCCTGCCTGCAGGCACCCGCTGCCCCTGCTGTGGCAGGGCCGAGAGTGTGAGTAAGATGAATTCCAGACAGTCCTTGGAGACTGCACACCTAAGGCACAGTTCCTAACCAGCTTTATCAATAGCAGAGTTCCATTTGTCTGCCTTTTGCTTCTCCTCCAGTTCCAAAGTTGGGAAGGGAACAGAGAGATGTGATTTAGTGGTTCCAGATGCATCCAGGTACCTTTGATTAATACTGTTTCTCTAGGCTTTGCAGTGCCCTCCATGCCTAAGTCCTGGGACACAGGGGAACATAGGGTGGTGGACCACTTGTCTCAATCGCCTATAACTGGGGAGAAGACGTCCCACACCCTGATGTGCTGCCAATCTGGCCTGCAGTCTCTCTCTCTGCTGCTTTGTTGGAAACATGCATCATTGTTTAATATTCAGAACCCCACAAAAGGATGCAGTGCCTTAGTAACAGAAGTATAAAACCTGTGCCATCGAATAAAATATCTGAAGTTGGGCCCTGAGGTTTCATTAGCAGCAGCAAGACATTTTAATGGGATTATAGCTCTTTTTGTTCAGAAAGCAGGCACTGCTCAAGCTTAGAAAGCTTATCTATTGATCTTAACTATTTCCTTCACAAAATATGTGAAAAGGAAGCAAATCGTGGAATCTCAAATCTGCAGTTCTACCTGAGCTATTTTATTATTTCTTACCTCCTTCAGATAAAATATCTAAGTTTCATAAGTGATTACTCTTAAAATCAAGTCATAAAAACACACCCATCTTCCCAAGTTTATCAGCATTTTGCAAAGTAGCTGGATACAGCAAGTGCTTTAAAAACGACAGAAAAGTAGCCAGACAACTTCCAAATATTACATGTAATCTCTATCTGACAGTTTTCAGTATAGACAATAACCAAAGTCAATCACTTCTTTCGCAGGTTTCCTGACAATATTTTCCTCAAATTTATTCTCCAGTTATAACTCAAGATCATGAAAATGACAGTTTGAGATACGCATGTCATGAAACAGAAAAGCAAACCTCACTTAACCAAGACTTAAAAGTTGCCTCCTCAATGCACCAGAATATATGTTATCAAAATGGAAAGACCTGACCACACATAAATATTCAGAAATTAAATAATACCATTGTCTAAAAACCTTCAGATAAAATGTTTCTGAGAGCATTGTTTTCTAGGAAATCAAACGAAAGATGCTTAAATGACCAAAGAAGCTCACAATAAGTCTTTTCTAATAAACTGGGCAGACGGCTGAGTAGGGTTTTGGTGGCTGGCCTCTCAAAGAATTGGGACAAAGAGGTCATAAGGACAAAGTCTGAAGGTCAGGGCTGCGTGGCCAGTAAGTTTCAGCTGTCGCTGCCCAGGCTGTGCCACA
>NW_011909005.1:0-2456 GCF_000151845.1 Pteropus vampyrus
AAACTTTATTTTACAAAATAAGAATCTAGCATTTAGGAGAATTTATAATTGACATACAATAAATTTATAATTGACTACATGTATTTAAAGTACAATTTGTTATGTTTTGGCATATGTGCACAAAAAAACATCATCACAATACAGATAATGAACAAATCCATCACCCCCAAAAGTTGTCTCATGCCCCATTGTAGTCTCCTTCTCACCCCTTCCTTCCAGTGCCCAGACAACCACTAACCTGTTTTCAATCGATATAAAATAACTTGAATTTTCTAGAATTTTTATAAGTGAAATCATACAGTATAGTACATACTCTATTTTTGTCTGGCTTCTTTCATTCTGTATAATTATTTCAAGACTTACCCATGTCGTAACGTGTATCAGTAGTTCCTTTTTATTGCTGAGTAGTATTCATTGTATGGATATATACCACAGCTTATTTATCCACTCACCTGTTGATGGACATTGGGTTGTTTCCAATTTTCGGCTATTACAAATAAAGCTGCTATATATATTTGTGGACAAGTCACTTTATGGACATTTATTTTGGGGGTTCTTTCTTGGGTAAATACCTAAAAGTGGAATGGCTAGGTCAAATGGTAGGTATGTTTAAGAAACTGCCAACTGTTTTTCTAAAGTGATTATACCATTTTACACTCTTCAGCAGTGTATGAGAGCTACAGTTGTTTCACAACCTTGTCAATAATTGGTATGATTAGTCCTTTTAATTTTAGCCATTCTAATAGATGTATAGTGGTATCTCATTGTGGTTTTAATGCATTTCCCTACTGAATGATGATGTTGAGCATCTTTTCATATGCTAATTTACCATCCATATGTCTTTTTTGGTGAAGTGTCCATTCAGATCTTTTGCCCATTTTTTAATTGGGTTGTTTTGCATTCAGTTTGAAAGTCCTTTATATATTATGGATATATCTTTTATCAAATATATTACTTGCAAATATTTTCTCCCACTCTGTGATTTGTCTTTTCATTCTCTTTAAGAATATCTTTCAAAATGTAGAAGTTTTTAATTTTGATGAGGTCCAATAAATCAGTTCATAATTTATGGATAGTGATTTTAGTGTCATATCTAAGAAATCTTTATCTAACCTAAGGGTTATTTTCTATCTTCTGAAAATTTTATAGTTTTAAGGTTTTATGTTTGGGTCTGTCATCTATTTTAAGTTAATTTTTGAATATGGCGTGAGGTATTGATCAAAATTTTTTTTGCACGTGGCTCCAGTTATTTTATTTAGCACATATTTTTGAAAACACTATCTTCACTAAATTGCCTCTGCACCTTTGTTGAAGATTAATTGCTCAAATATACATGGGTCTATTTCTGGATTCTGTTCTGTTCCCTTGATCTTTTTGTCTATTTCATGCCAATACCACATTACCTTGATTAATTTAGCTTTTATAAGTCTTAAAATCGGCATGCTAGTCCTCCAACTTTGTTCTTATTTTTCAAAGTTATTTTGGCTGTTCTAGGTCTTTTGAATTTCAATATGAGTTCTAGAATCAACTTGTCAGTTTCTACAAAAAAGCTGTATGGATTTTGATTGGGATTGTGTTAAATAGATCAATTTGGAGAGTGTTGATGTTTAACAATAATGAGTCTTTCAATCCACAAACAGTATTTTTCTCCATTTATTTAGGTCTTATTTAATTTCTCATCAATTTTATAGTTTTCAATTTTGCATGTCTTTGACAGATTTATCCCTATGACGCTTTATATTTCTTATGCTATTTTAAATTATATTTTTAAATTCAGTTTAGGATTGTTGCTAGTATGTAGAAATACAATAGATTTTTGTGTATCAGTCGTGTATCCTGCAATCTTATAAACCTATTTATTAGTTCTGATAGCTTTTTTGTAGATTCCATAGGATTTTCTTGAATGTCAGATTTTCAAGACTGGTAGTAGTATTTTTTTTCATACTTTAATGATATTGCTTCATTCTCATTTTTCTTGAATTGTTTCTATAAGAAATCTCTATCATCATTATCTTTTCTCCTGTGTGGGTAATGTACTTTTTTTTCCTATGGTTCCTTTTAAGGTTTTTTCCTTTATCACTGGTTTTGAACAATTTGATTACAATGTGCCTTAGTAGTTTTCTTCATGTTCCTTATGCTTAGGATTCATTGAGCTCTTTAGATTTGTAGGTTTATGGCATCATCAATTTTGGAACGTTTTTAGCCATTATTTCGCAAATTTTTTTTCTGTTCTCTCCCCTCTCATTCTGGAATTGCAGCTACACATAAGTTAGACCACTTGAAGTTGTCCCGCAGCTCACTGATGCTTATTTTCCTTCTTTTCTTTTTGAGTTATTTTCTTTGTGTTTTATTTTGGATAGTTAATATTGCTATGTCTTTTCAAGTTCACTAATCTTTTTTCTACAATGTCTAATTTGTCATTAATCCCATCCAATGTATTTTTTACTCCAGATACC
>NW_011909006.1:0-2582 GCF_000151845.1 Pteropus vampyrus
CCACCACCGTCACCATCCTTTACTAGTTGGGAATAAATTCCTCCTTGACTATATATCAAGAGATGACATTGGCTATTGGCCCATCTCTCTGGGCAAATGTTCTGCCTGTATTTCTTTTTCTTTCAGCCAAAGGTAAGGTGCAGGGGTATGTATGCAGGTGGGAGTGTTTCTGTCTGACATGCCAAGAAGGAAAAAGCTTGCAGTTCAAGGTGAGGGAGGTGGTGTAGCCAGAATGCCAGCTTTAGCCTCTTGTTACATCCCTGTCTTGCAAAATGTTCAATCCGCTGGCAGTTTGAACGGTTAGCACGATTGTCAGCTATCTCTGCACTCCAGCTTTTCTCTCTCCTGGCAGGAACATCTGGGACACAGACTTTACAAACAGTAATAATAACTCTACTTTAGCTTTCACATTTTTGCAGTTGTTATTATGTCATCATGGTAAATGACCACAATTGACCCCCACAATGAAATGTTGCCAACATTCATATGAATAGCAACTGTAATCACACAGGCTAGCAGGCATGTGCTTTACAAATAAAAATTTTGCTGAATAGCCTAAAATCTCAGGTTCATTTGGGGACCTGAATATTTCTGAATTATAATAGAAAGTGAATTGTTTCTGAAACAGAAGAGTGCTGCATATAGGAACCAAAATAGGAGGACAGGGGTGAATAAATTTTAAAGGGAGATCTCCAGGATTTGCAGGGCCCTTATGTCTTTTGGGACTGATTTAGATATAGAGTGATGAGTCATGAAACTCGTCACCTGAGCAGAGATCTTGTAATTCTATTTCTCATCTAAAGGTACACACACACACACACACACACACACACGTATGCACATACACACGCACACACACATTTCTACTATCTCCACCATACCAAAGTTAGAATGACCTTTCCTGACCTTCTCCAGAACTGGCATGCATTAAGGATATAAGAAAATAGGGAAAAAAGAAGTGATGATGCCAAAAGGCATATAAATTCTGACTGTAACTGTGCATTTTAATATTGTGCTAAGGACGCAATTTCAGCTAAATTAGTCTTGACAATTTTCAGCTGATTTGGTTGAGAAATCAGGATCATTTCAATAAATGAATGAATGGGCGAATAAATGAATGAAATCTATCTGCTCCTAGTCATAAGGAACCTATTTTATTACAGAATGCCTATTTTTTTATTGGACTTTTTTTTTCTCAAACTGGGCATGTTGCCCTAAAATAAAACACAACCCAACACAGAAAGCAGAGACCTTGAAATTAGCTTTATTTAATCTAAAGAAACCTTGCTGGTTCAATCATTGTCATCCAGATCCAGTTAAAATTATTCACACAGGATTGTAAAAGCTGCCCCAAAGTCTTCTCTTAATTCCTCTTATTGTTCCAGAAACAAGCTTCTCTCTGATTCTGCTCCTCTGCTTAACAAGAATACCTCTGAGCAGAATAACCAGCTGTCTCACATCATTGTTGGTATAGGAAGATCATAAACTTCTCATTGTAAATAGAAGATAATGGAAATTATTCAACTATTCCTATGGTTCCCAAATTATAGGGAAATTGAGAATTAACTTTGCTAGGACAGTTGCTATCATTTTAGATTAACTTAGTTACAAGAGTTAAATTTCCTGTGGCATGAAGAGTTATCTCCTTAGGAGATAACACAAGATGGAATACAATTGCTTTGGACCACTTCCATCTTCCTAAAGATTTTCCCACCTCCCAGTTTCCCTATTGACCAGAGGCTTCATTTGGTCAGTGAGTGGTCTCTCAGAGTGGGTCAAAAATCACACTATCCAACACTCCTCCGCAGCCCCATTATAAGTAGGTTTACTCCCTGACTCCTATCACTCAACTCAACCCAAATTCCCCATTACACTAGTGTGGCAAGGCTAGATATTACCAGAAAACTTATTAGTCACCTGCTTGTTTTTCACTAGGTCATGACTAGCTGTAATTCTCCTAATAAATATTTTCAATTTTGAAAAGGGGCTTATTAATCCAAATGGATCTCTTATTTGTTAAACGGATAGACAGAGACATTTTGTTCAGAGAGGACTTGTATATAGGACTTCCCTGGTTCCGCTCTGTCATGCTAAAACTCAGCAACTTGATTCCCCGTTTCTGAAATGTTCTCAAGTTGGATTTGAATTTCAAAGTGAAATTAAAGTGTCTTAACTTTCTTAAAAACAAAACAAAATAAAGGCAGAGGCCTTTGACTTTTTCTAAATTGCATTTATTATTTCTCTCTTTCCCTTCCTATTTTTATCAGAACAAAAAGGAACTAGGAAAAGAGAGGCTGAAAGGCAGACAACCATTTGCTGGTTTGGAGCTGACTTACTGAACCAAGCAAGGCCTGGATCATCTCCAACAGAACTAGTTGGCCACTGTGGGCAATAGAGGTGCTCCTCACATAATTCACAAGTAGAAAGAAGTATGTGAAACTGTAGTTGCTTATGTTGAATTTTTTGAAGTTTGTGGATTCCATGGTTAACTCAGTTTGGTGTAGTTTTGACCAGAGAAGAATTAGTCACAAGCCTGGACTGTCAGTCCCTGTGGTCAACTCTCATTTCAGTGGGACTAAATT
>NW_011909007.1:0-1161 GCF_000151845.1 Pteropus vampyrus
TAAAAGTGTATAAATAATTTGAATGATTATTTGTAAATATGTAATACATATATAATTATTATATATAATTGCATATACACACATAAATAGTTGAAGTTATACTACAAAACAAGGGAATTTCTTAATCTGGTTCATCGTTGAAGGGCTAGACTAGAAGTAACATTTAAACTGTAGCTTTCAAGGGTGAGTAGAAATTAACTAAGAGTGGGAACATGTACAAATGTCCTGAGGTAAGAATTTAATATCTGTGACAAAAATTAAAAGACCAATGTAGTAGCAGAGAATGCGTAGGTTGAGAAACATGGTAAATATTGAAGTTGGAAATGTAGGCAGGAAGCAGACTATTGAGGGCCTTGCAAACCATGCTGAAAACTTTGAAATTAATCTTAATGGCAAAGAGAAGTCATTGAAGGCTTTTAAACAGTAGAGTGATTAGTTTTTCTTTTATTTTTATTAATTAATGAATTTATTTTTCCAACTCCCACTTTCCTTCAATGGCCTCTTTGTTTTTTTTTTTTCCTAGCTTTATTGAAATATAATAGACAATTAGTTGCTTGTACTTACATTGTACAATTCAATGAGTTTTTCAATTATAGTTGGCATACAATAATATATTAGTTTCAGTTGTACAGCATAGTGATTAGAGATCTATATAACTCACAAAGTGATTGCCCCACTAAATCTAGTATCCTTCTCCCCTCTTAACATGTTTATTTATTTATTTGTTTGTTTGCTTGTTTGTTTGTTTAATTTTTTAAAAAATATGGAATGTTTCACAAATTTGCATGTCATCCTTGTGCAGGGGTGATGTTTATCTTCTCTGTATCATTCCAATTTTAGTATATGTGCTGCCAAAGTGAGCACCCCCTTACATATTTATTACAACATTATTAACTATTTTCTTATTCTACACTTTATATCTCCATGTCTATTTTGTAATTTAGGTTTTTCTTTTAAAAATAACATTCTGGCTGCAGTTTTGGGAATGGTTTTAAATAAAGAAAAACTAGATAAAAAAGAAAAACACGAGAAAAATATTACTAAAACTTAGAAAACAAAATTAACACTAAAGTTGAATGCATACAATAAAATAGGGTAGTAGGATTAAGAGAAATAATTTTATTTTAACAATAAACTTAAATAGGGTAAGGGGTTTTTTTT
>NW_011909008.1:0-2142 GCF_000151845.1 Pteropus vampyrus
GGTGGATAAGTGCAAATCTCCAAGTAGTCAAGCAGCCCTTGAGAATTAACAATCATGTCCCAAGTCTAAACAGTTCCGTTCCATAGAAATATACTTGTGACACCTAACGGGGCTTTTTCTGTACTACTACAAAGGCATTCTTAATTGTTGTGAAAATACCATAATAATCACTGTCATTTATACTAACCCATGAGTTCTTGGGAATACTTACAAAATAAAACTGCAAAGCACTAAACCTCAGACAATACACCTTTTCTCACACATTTCAAAACTTACAAATAAGAATAGATAGAAAAAAATGGAACCAAATAAGAGTCCCAAGAAAAACACATTATATAGGAAGTTATATGATAAAAGTGGCATTTCAAATCAGTAGAGAAAAAATGACTATTTCAATATGTGTTGTTGGGACAATTAACCATAAAAATTAGATTCTTAACACACTGTAGAGAAAAATAAATTCAAATTGAAATAAACATGTACATAACATATGAGAAACTTTTAACGTAAGAATAGAGGAGGAGGCTGGGTTTTACCTACTGCTAGGCAGTACACATAGCAGCCAGTAAATATGTTGCATATGCTCCCTGAAAAGGGGCCAAATATATTCTCAAAAGGAATCCTTTCACAATTCCCAATCCACATAAAAATACAAATATTCTAACATTCGACAGATATCAAGGTCAAAAACATTTTTTAGAAGACTAACACAGCTGAATATGTAAAAAATATAAAACTTCTGTACAGCAAAAGATAAAAGAGAAGATAAAATTTGACAAAACAGAACAAAGGGTCATTATCCATAACATGTTAAAATTTATCAATAAAAAAAGAAAATAGGAAAGTGGGCAAAGGACATGAATAGGCAAACAGTCAGGGAAAACACTTCACTTATAATTTTAAAAATGCAATTTTACATGAGAAATTTTCACAAATCAGAATTGTTCATTCGTTATGCAGTGTAACTGTGGGAACGAGACCTCTCAGGCACTGCTATACATAAAACTGCCAGAGAGCAATCTGTCCAACATTTTAATGTGCAACTGGCAACTCAAGCCATAGGAAATGATCCTACAGAAATACTTGCAGAAGGTTTTAGCAGCAATGTAATACTAATAAGTTGAAAGCTATCTAAATGTCCATGAAAAAGGAATAGTTAAATAAATTAGTCCTTCCATGCAGTAGAAGACTTCCACGAAGCCACTGTTCTAAAGAAAGAGGTAGGTCGACACAAACTGACATGTAAAGATGCTCCATAACATATCATTAAGTGACTTACAAAATAGTATACATGGAATAATCTCAAGGTTTTTAAAATGATATAATGTGTTAACAAAAGTTAGAACAATATACATATGCCTACTACTAGGGAGTAAAAATATGGGACATTCACCTCCTAACCTCAAGTGTTCATTAAATTTCCTCTAAGTTTGTATTACATCTATAATGCAAAGAGATTTTCATGCCCTTAAAAAAATAACAATCATTTGAGAAAAGGCACTATTCTTATGAAGTGTATGCTTCCTCCCCAATGCTCCAAGGGACTTGCCCAAAGTCAAATGGGTCTAGACTGTGTCCTTACTCTGCAGTATGAGATGACATATCCTCTAAACAGAATCCGAACTCTAGTGAGATTAAAATCCACACTGTGAAGATGAATTTACATAAGAATGAATATTACCTTTCACTGCACAAGAAGACAAGAACAAAGCAGCTAGTAAATATGTTGTGTGAACCCCAAAAGAACTCCCTGAAATAGGCAGAATACATTCTCAAAAAGGCACCCTATGACAATTCATAATCCACACAAAAGTACAAATATTCAAATATACCCACAGGCCCTGCCAATGAGATCCACGCATCAGCTCTGCACTGTCTTTACTGGCCGCTGAGGAAGCTGGTGACCAGGCAGGCCAGCAAACCCCTACTAGTCACAGGAAGAGATATGGCCAATCAGCTCAAGAGCTGTGTGGCGGTCCTTCGGCTCTGACGGCCCAGGAGTTACGACGACTCCTTCATTCACCTCCAAGAAAGCACTGGTCTCCTTGGGAGAGGCAGATTTCTTGTTATGGCAGCCTTCTGCACGACCTGGTTTCTTTCTGTGTTTATTCTTCAGTATCCTCTTGTACATCTTATACGCTA
>NW_011909009.1:0-2135 GCF_000151845.1 Pteropus vampyrus
AAACTATTCCAGGCAATTTAAGTCTGATTTGGTGAATTGCTACTACTATGATATAGTTAACATGCCTCCCTAGTGCCTGGTTTGCAACCACATGGAAAATGAGTCACTTTTTTTTTTCATTATCAAGAAAATCACAGATGATAAATAGTCTTCCATTGTTAAAAATGAAAATCTGACACATAAAAACTCTCTTACTTGGTCAAATAGCACCTAGCTAATCCATGATAAGGCTGGTGAAAACTGGATTGTTATGGCTTTGATATAATGTTTCATGTTGGGATAACCATAATTTCCTACAGAGTTGAGTTAGAAATAATTATTTTAATTTCCAGTCAAATAAAACAATACATTAGATTTTTTACATTTAAGTACTTTTTTTCAATAATACAGCTGTTTTTAATTCCATTACATTTTGCGCTTCTAATGTTATGTTCCTTTTCTTGAAATATTCTCTAAACTAGTTTTCTTCCCTAATCTTCTTCTCTTTACTAATTCCTACCAATTCTCCTTACCAATTCTCAATTTCTTAGTATACATCCTAAAGAAGATAATTTTAGCTAAAAGTAATCAAAAGAAAGGAAGAAAGGAAAAGAGAGAGAGAGAAGCGAAAGAGAGAGGAAGAAAGAAAAGAGAAAAATGCAATCATCCTTGGAAATAATCAGCTCAGTTGTAATCTGTCAATATTTTGGTTAACAAACTCTAGGATCTATTTCTACCAATAATTATTTCATATGTGTATGTGTACAATAAAGAACATGTTTGTTTGTCTTTTTAACCTTCTAAAAGTTAAGGCTACTTCCTAAGGATAAGTTTAAAAAAATACATAGAAGACCATCCCAGATGCTCAATTAGCTTCCCCAATTATTGTTAACTGAAAGTTACATTTCTGAAAAATTTATTTTTCTCCTGTTAAAGCATTAATTCCTTGTCAATGTACCTCAAACAAATGATTGTAACAATATGGTTGATTTTGTCAACTTCAGCCTCCTTCTCTTAGATTATGAAAATGAGTCTACATTACAGAGAAAATGGCAAAGCACATATGATTTTCTATACCCAATGTGAACCAAGTATTTTCCTCAGTAAAATTCTTATAATCCTAGAACCAGGTCATCAAAATTTTATAGGAATTCCTAATTATAAAATTTGACAGATTAAATATAGTTTTCAAGCTAAATGTTGAATATACACATTAGTCATTTATGCTGTATTAAAGGCATCATGAATGATTTGGTTTTAAAGTGAAAAAATAAAAAAATATGAAATATCAAAGTAATAAATGCTTATATATAGTGGGTTGAATGGTTGACCCCCTCCCCCCAAAAAAAGACATGTCTACATGAAATTCCTAGAAACTATAAATGTTACCTTATTTGGCAAAAGGGTCTTTACCGATGTAATCAGGTTAAGGATCTTAAAATGACATCATCCTTGAGTATCTAGGTAGGCCCTAAATCCAATGACAAGTGTCCTTAAAAATATGCAGAAGAGAAACACAAGACAGAAGGGGAAAAGGCAAAAACACAGAGGCAGAGATTAGAGTGCTATGGCTATAAACCAAGGAATGCTAAGTATTGCAGACAGCCACAAAATGTCATTGAATGAATTCTCTCCCAGAACCTCTAGAGGAGTATGGCTGACACCTTGATTTCAGGCTCTTATCCTCTAGAACTCTGAGAGAATAAATTCCTATTGTTTTAAACCACCTAATTTGTGGTAATTTGTCAGGGCATCCTCAGGAAATGAGTATATTATAAAATCTGTATTGAAATATACAATTGTGGTAATGGTGATAGTAGCATAAAGAAAAAAACAAACAAAAATCAGCTAATAAAACTATTAAGCAGATGAGTGACAGTATGAAGAGTTTATTTCATGCATGTAATATATTGTTATCAGAGTCCAAAGGATTAAGTGATCTCAATCCCCCCTAGACCTAACATCTAACCTAAGAGCTAACATTGTACCTCTGCTTTCCTCAAAGTAAGTACAGGAGTGGATCATGTAGTAAAATTTTATAAACTTAAACCACAATCATCCCAAAGGTGCTGAGGTGAAAAAGAGATGACATGTTTCAACAATGGAAAGCAAATAACAACTCCCTCAAAACAAACAAACAAACAAACAAACACTCA
>NW_011909010.1:0-1683 GCF_000151845.1 Pteropus vampyrus
GGCTGGAGTTAGGATCCCAGATCCCTTCACAAACCCCATTCTTTCTTCATCTACCTTACTTTGGGAACTAAGGAGGTTGTATTTGTATACACACCCCACACCACACACACACACACACACACACACACACACACACACACACACACACACACGAGGAGGATTGTGGGGAAAAGCCAGGTCTCTGGAGACAGCCAGACCTGCCCTTTGACCTAAGCCCAACCTGCCTTTACCAGTCTATATGACCTTGAACAAAGTCCTTCACTGAGCCTCAGCTGCCTCAGTGTTAACCTCATACAGTCCTCATGAGGATGAAATACTGCATGCCAAGGGCTTAAATAATTTCCTTAACCAATTTTAGCTGTTATTATTTCATGCATTAATAGATTTTAAACATGAGAAAAAGACTACATTTACTGCAGAAGGAATAATCAACTCTTCATGATGAACATTTACTATTATACATTAATTGGTGGTGATTATATGGATTCTTTCATGCACATTATGTTTATACCCACAGTGCCTAGCACAAGTGGGTGCTCAATTAATGTATGTTAACTAAACAGTGTACTGAGAGTACACTGGCCACAGGAGAAATTAGAAGGAAATTTCAACTTTATTTTTTATTGCAAAAGTAATACTTATTCATTGTAAAAAATGTCGAGAAATATAGCTAAGCAGGAGGAAAAGTCAAAATTATCCTTATTCCCACAACTCAGAGGCTGAGGGGTAAATATGTTGATGCATATATTCTTCCAATTTTTCTCCTTGAATGATAATCATTTATCCACTCATTTTTACATAAAGGAGGTCAGGATGGACAGTCTTCAGTAACCTGGGAGGGGTCCCTGCCCACTTAACGTATAATGAAAAGTCTCCATGACAATTCTCACAGTTTTTCTAGTGGCTGAGTAGTAACCCATTGTACTGATGAATTTATTTAGCCAGTTACAATTCTGTAATTATAGCACATCTGGGTCCTTTCCTGTTTTTTCACTCCTTAGTAGACTAGTCCTGTAGTTAAAGATTTGTAACATCAATGAGTATTTCCTTACGAAAAATTCCTGGAATTTACTTTTAGGTTCGTGACCATTCCATTTTTCCTAGATTAAAAAAAAAAAAAAAAATGGCACTCTTAATTTAAAAATAATAATAACGACACCGCTCTGCCACAGCGGGGTCGAGGTAGGTTTCTGACAAACCGCATTGAACCCTGGGAGAGAATAAGAAAATAAACGTCAGGTTCTAAAGCTGTTTCACGCGAGGGGAGGACGAAAGAGGGATGAGAGGCTTGAGAGCCGCCGGCGGTGGGAAGGGAAGGACCGAGGCTGGGGATCCCCGCGCAGACTGGTTTGTGAAACCTGGAGCAACTCTGTTCCTCTCTGGGGTCAGGCTTTTCGGCCAGGGAGCGAGGAGTGGGAATGTGGCCTGGGCATTCTACGCCCCTGGAGTAAGACTGGGGGAACGTGGGAGGACATCCCGGTGACCCTTTCAATGGGCACCGGTGCCCTGTCTCAGCTCCCAGGTCGGAGATTGGGACCGGACGTGGCTGAGGCTGAATTTGAGGTTTCACCCCTTCAGAGGGGGTTTGGACCCGGCCCGGTGGGGTTTTCCGAGCAGGGCTGGTTATGGCAAACGTGGCTCCGGCCGCGGGGGGCGGTACCCCTCGGTACCCTTTCTTCTTTC
>NW_011909011.1:0-2724 GCF_000151845.1 Pteropus vampyrus
TAATTAAAGTCCATTGGATGTGGGCCAAGATAGAATCCTGTATATTTATTATACTATTAGTAACTTATTATACTATGTATTTTGGCTTCAAAATATTTAATACAACCATTACAAATGTTATTTTACTGTAAAAGTAAAGCTGTACATATATAATAGAGTAAAAAAAGCATAGGACAGAGATTGCAAAATACAATTGTATTAAGGTTGCCCCCATCCAGAATCTAACTGTTCCTTTAGGAAGGGATTAATGTATGGCTTAGTGGGCAAAAACAATTTAATAAAAATAATTTAATTTTTTCCTGTTATGGCATTAGCAATATTAGTTAGGTAAATAAAATACTAGATATTAGGTAGGAACACTTTATTTAATTTTACATTATTATTTGGAATGACTTTCAAGTTCATTTCTGTTTTATTAAGATCTTGAAAGCATAAGAGCCAAGTTGGGCAAGTAGGCTGTCAGATCTGATTGGAGAGACACCTTTATAAAAATCATGCTAGAAAGCATTAATTATGATCTAGCCAATTCACATTATGGATTCTAAGAATGAAAGCACTTATGCACTCAATAATTAATTTCTAAAATGGATTGTTTTCCTTAGATGGATGAATAATTATGTATTCAAATTATTGCAAAATGAAGGTGACATTTTAGTAGAACATTTCCCCAGTTTATAGACGATTTTAATGGTGAAAGGAAGGCATTTCAGGGGAGGGAAAGTGTCAGGATAGGAGAGACAGGAATATTTCACCCTAGATTTTGTTGGTTGCACAGCAATGCCTTGGACCGTCACATGTCTTTTCTTTGTTTAGCTTTTACTTATAACAAGTGACAGATGGTATAGATGCTTGTGAATTTTAAAAAAATGCTCAAAGCATGGTGACTGTGGGTTGCATACAAGACAGCATTTTGTCTTTGGCCCCATATCATTTGGGCTGCATGGGCAGCAAGTCATAAAAAATCCAACTCTACCAGACATATATAGTGAAGAAATGTACTGACTCACACATGGAGAAATGCTTCGGTGAGGTGTGAGCCCCAGGGACGCTTCGTCCCAAGGCTTTGGCTCCTTTTCCCTGTGATCCTGTTCACTCTGCCTCCTAAGTGTTGGCTTCTTCCTGTGACTGGACATCACATTTCTGCATGACAGCATGCAAAAGGAAAAGCAGGAAGAATTCCTCTGAAAACTCTCCCAGAAAAATGAATGATTGACCTGGAACCTTAAAGCCCTCTCATTGGAAATCTCATTGGCCCTCAGTGAGTCATGTGCCCCTTTCTGAACCAATCACTTGCAAGGAGGAAGACTAGATTACTTTTAGTCCAGTTAGGCCTATCTCAGGCTCTGGGAGTGGAGATGTCTCCCCCTGGGACACATGGGCTCTATAGGGGCAAGGGACCAAATTGAGATGCTGTTTGGAAGGGGGAATAAGGAACAGATGCTGAGAAGGAAAGCAACGCTGTATATTACATACTTTAATGATATCCTCTTTTGTTGCTCTCTTATTAAAACACCCATTTGTACCCACTTTTAGAAATGTCCTACATTCTAGACTTAACTCAATAATCTCCCAAATTTCAAAGGTACCTCTCTGTGTCCCATCTTCATAGAATATGTATCACCTTTCGTTAAGAGCTGAAAAAGTAATGTGAATTAAGGACAAGATGTTAAAAAGGAAATATCCTCAAAAAATCAATGAAACTAAGAACTGTTTTTTTTTGAAAAGATAAACAAAATTGATAAACCCTTAACCAGACTCATCAAGAAAAAAAAAGAGGACTCAAATAAAATCAGAAATGAAAGAAGTGACAACTGATTCCATAGAAATAGAGAGGATCATAAGAAAATACTACGAGCAATTATACGCCAACAAATTGGACAATCTGGAAGAAATGGATACATTCCTAGAAACATACAATCTCCCAAGACTGAGTCAAGAAATAGAAAATCTGAACCAACCAATTACTACTAATGAAATTGAATCAGTAATCAAAAAATTCCCAGCAGAAGTCCTAAACCAGCTGGCTTCACAGGTGAATTTTACCAAACATTCAATGAAGAATTAAAAAATGGGTAAAGGACCTGAATAGGTATTTCTCCAAAGAGGACATACAGATGGCCAATAGATATATGAAAAGATGCTCAAGGTCACTAATCCTCAGAGAAATGCAAATTAAAACCACAATGAGATATCACCTCACACCTGTCAGAATGGCTATGTCAATAAATCAAAGAACAACAAGTGTGGGTGAGGATGTGGAGAAAAGGGAACCCTCGTGTACTACTGGTGGGATTGCAAATTGGTACAGCCACTATGGAAAACACTATGGAGGTTCCTCAAAAAATTAAAAATGGATATACCTTTTGACCCAGCAATTGCACTTCTGGGTAATTTACTCAAAGAAAACCAAAACAATAATTCGTAAAGATCTATGCGCCCCTATGTTAATGGCAGCACAATTTTCAAGAGTCAAGATATGTAAGCAACCTAAGTGCCCATCAACAGACGATTGGATAAAGAAGTAGTGGTACATATATACAATAGAATATTACTCAGCCATAAAAATGAAATCTTACTGTTTGCAACAACGTGGATAGACTTAGAGGGTATTATGCTAAGTGAAATAAGTCAGACAGAGAAAGATAAATACCATATGATTTTACTTATATGCGGAATCTAAGGAACAAAATAAGTGAACAAACAGAACAAAAATAGATTCACAGA
>NW_011909012.1:0-1715 GCF_000151845.1 Pteropus vampyrus
AATATTTGTGCCTCATCTAACATAGATTGTTCATTCTATACTCCTTCTACCTCTCTTTTACCTCTGCCTGTCAATATCTGGTTATTCTTGTGTGCGAGCACATTTACCCTAGGAATGTCAGCTATCTTTGCTGGTATGGAATAAATAAGAGGACAAATAGTTCATGCCAGTAAAGTCTGAGCTTGACTATCCCCATGCATTATACTCATTAGAAGGACAGCTCTCACCCTTAGAAACTCTCTTATCTTTGCCCCAGTTATTGATATTTTGCAAGAACTTTGCTCCCTTTGTTGTATTTTCCATTTTGGTTAATATATAAAATATCCACTTAAAAAGTCAACAGTCTACAGCCATGCCACCCAGAACGTGCCCGATCTCGTCTGATCTTGGAAGCTAAGCAGGGTCGGGCCTGGTTAGTACTTGGATGGGAGACTACCTACAGCACTACTACGGGTGCTGTAGGCATTAAAAAAAAATCAGTAGCATTCCCACAATCAGGAGTAACTTTCAGAAAAAAGTTTTGTTCATTTTTGTCTCTGTGGCTTCAACACTTTCATGCACATAACAGGTGCTCAACAAGTGTTTGTTGCTAAATAGTAAGATAAATTAGAAAGTCTTATAAACAGCATAGTCAGTGATTATGTGATATCAAAAATATAGATCAGTGGACTAGAGATCAAAAACAGGGCACCTAGAAACAATTTCATGAATATCCTTTATATACTCATTAACTTTTGGATTTCTCTTTCTATTAAGTATGTTTTTAGAAATTTGTTCATTTTTCTATGGGATTTTTGTTCAATTTTTTCTCCTAATTTGTAGGAGTTCATCAGTATTTTATAAATAAGTTTCTTGTCAGTTTTAAACATAGAAAACATCTTTTAGTCTGTCACCTTCTCATTAAGTAAGTGAAGATGGTATGCTAAGAGTAACTCCAGGACACCAGAGAGAATGCTGCAATTTTCAAGACAAAAATTTTACTTGAAAATGTAGGGAAGGACACGACTAGAATAAAATATACCTAATTACAGAGCTGAAGGCAAAATGTTGATGAATTTTAGGGTGAACCTTGAGACTTCAAAGACATTTTATGTGGTGGCACGTCCTCTAAGGCTGTATCACTAGACCTTATTAAGGTGTCCTGTCACTCTCCCTTACCTGGAGGGCATACTTGAGGAGGACAGTTAGGAATCTGAGAATAAAGTCTTAAATCCTTTGCCTGGCACATCAGACCTTTTCAGATCTGCCTAGCTCTCTCTGTCATCTGCTTCTGTTCACTCACAACCTTATGCATCAGCCATACTAGGTGACTATTAAGCTATTAAAATAAATTCTGGCTCTCAGATTCACTGAAATATATAGTTTTTCAGATTGCTTTTTCTTATTTTGTAATGAGGCTGATGGCGAATTGCTTCTTGTCATACCTGGAACCACTACTCAAACTGATTTTTAACTCTATATTTCACTGAAAACTATGTGCATATGCATGTGCATGTCTTTGTGCATGCGCATGTGCATGTGTGTGTGCGTGTGTGTGTGTGTGTGTGTGCTCTTCTGTCATGGGTTGAATTGATACTTCCCCGAATTCATATATTGAAGTCCTAATTCCTTGTATCTTATTAGGTTGACCTTAAATGTGGCCTTTTTTGGAAATAGGTTGGGTGCAGAAGTAATTAGTTAAGATGAGCTTATTAGGGTGGGTGCTAATCCTTTAT
>NW_011909013.1:0-2004 GCF_000151845.1 Pteropus vampyrus
GATGCCCATGATTCTTACCAGATGTGCCTGATTCCCTCTGGTCATCTCCAAGGATCTGGAAGACATATTCTGGTGAGACCTTAATATTCTCTGCTCTACTACTCTGAGCCTGTTTCCTTGTCTAAAAAGATAGAGCAGTGGTATCAACTTTGCAGGAAGTTGGAGCATTTCACAGGTCCTTTCTATGCCAGAACATGGCACTGGTTAATAATAGTGCAACTCTCCAAGTATGTAATGAAGTTCTGAGGATGTGAGGAGGGGCCTCCCTGTTAGTGTGGCAAGGCTGGGGCCCTGGCCAATAACAGAAACACTTCCCTACGCCTCAATGGATTCTTCCTGGGTGGCTTTGGTGAAGAATTCTCAGCCTTAGCACCACTGACATTTTGGACTGCATAACTCTGTCATGGTGGGCCTGTTCTGTGCACGGCCAGATGTCTAACAGCATTCCGGTGCTCTACCCACTAGGTACTAACAGCATACACATTGCCTAACTTCACACCATTGTGACAATCAAAAGTATCCTGACTCTTCACAGAGGGAAAGTGGTTCTCCATGCCTGTCATATACATAGGTGCTCAATAAATAGCTGCTTATAATTAATTAAATGCAGAAGAATGTCTCTCATCCAAAAGAATACCTGGACTATCTGATAGCCAGTCAGATTCTACCTCTTCTACCCTATTTTTCAAGGCACTGTGCATATGCCCCTTATTCCATGGAAACTTCATTGATTGCCCTCACCCTTCATTGATTTACCACTCAATGCTGACAGCCATTAGTGTTCCTTTTTAACACTTGTCATTTAGTGTTTTATTTATTCGTTCCACTATTCACAAAGTACCAAGGTGACTCTAAAAGAACTTTAGCCCATTACCCATCTCCTGTCCCCACTACCTTCCCTATAAAAATGATATTCTGTGGCATGTACATTTGACATTTTCTTAAAAATGTAGAAAGTGTGAAGGGAACTTTCACAATTTGTATTCCTTTGCAATACACAACCTAAGTTAAATTTTCTTTTAAAATGTATTAACTTACTATTTATTGTACACTTATCAAGGTCCAAAGCCTGTCCGACAAAACGTTACATGGATTAACTCATTTTATCCTTACAACCCTAGGAAGCAGAAACTTTTATAAACCCCATTTTACAGATGAAGCACAGAGAGGTTATTAACTTGCCCACTGGTAGGTCATACAGCTAGTAAGTGTTCAGTGTCCAGATTTGAACCAGGCAGTCCATGTTCTGTCTGCACAGTCCCAACTGCTGTAACCCGTGTGGAGGGGTCAACAGACACAGCAGGCGGGACGCTGGAGAGCCCTGTCAACCTTCTGCCTGTGAGAAACAATATGCTCACCTAGCCTGTGCTGTGGGGACAAGATTTCCAGGTGCTATACCAGAGGCCAAGCAGCTTCACGACCTCCACCCCACCCAGTTCTCAGCAAGACTGTCGCTCCGAAATTATAGAATTTCTGCAGCAGCGGGTCACTAGGCTAAGGTGTCCGAGGTCAGGAGCCTTGGTTTCTCATTCACTATGTTACCCAAGAGATACCTCCACGCCTTGCACAAAGGAAGCTCTCCATTTTGTTAAATATATAAAAAGTGCAATGCTGGGAAGTTCTTCCTGAGGTCTAACCTCTGGCGCCCTGAGAGCGAAGCCGAGCCGCGGCGCCTGAGGGCCGTGACCACCAGGTGTCGCCCCGGCGCCCCCGAGCTGGAGGGCGGAGCGGCTGGAGATCGCAAGAAGCATGTGGACGCTCGGACGCCGCGTGGCTCCCAACCTCCTACCCCTCTCGACGCCCCTAGGGTCGGCCCAGACCCGCACTGGGGCCCCGTGGCCGGCGAAGAATATCTCACTCTGCGGCCACCAGGACCTGCGCGCCAGGACCGCCGTAGCCAGTGCCCCTGTCCCTGCGGTGAGTATCCGCCGAGCACTCGCTCGGGCCGCGCGCCGTAAGAGGAAGACCGCGCACGCCGATGACGCTACGCGCACGCGCCCCCGC